>NC_074676.1:57857480-57933186 GCF_029448725.1 Salvelinus fontinalis
GATACGTACCAAACTGACAGTAGAGTCCGGTATATAATATGATACGTACCAAACTGACAGTAGAGTCCAGTATATAATATGATACGTACCAAACTGACAGTAGAGTCCGGTATATAATATGATACGTACCAAACTGACAGTAGAGTCCGGTATATAATATGATACGTACCAAACTGACAGTAGAGTCCGGTATATAATATGATACGTACCAAACTGACAGTAGAGTCCGGTATATAATATGATACGTACCAAACTGACAGTAGAGTCCGGTATATAATATGATACGTACCAAACTGACAGTAGAGTCCGGTATATAATATGATACGTACCAAACTGACAGTAGAGTCCAGTATATAATATGATATGTACCAAACTGACAGTAGAGTCCGGTATATAATATGATACATACCAAAATGACAGTAGAGTCCGGTATATAATATGATATGATATGTACCAAACTGACAGTAGAGTCCAGTATATAATATGATATGTACCAAACTGACAGTAGAGTCCGGTATATAATATGATACGTACCAAACTGACAGTAGAGTCCAGTATATAATATGATACGTACCAAACTGACAGTAGAGTCCAGTATATAATATGATACGTACCAAACTGACAGTAGAGTCCAGTATATAATATGATACGTACCAAACTGACAGTAGAGTCCAGTATATAATATAATATGATATGTACCAAACTGACAGTAGAGTCCGGTATATAATATGATACGTACCAAACTGATAGTAGAGTCCAGTATATAATATGATACGTACCAAACTGACAGTAGAGTCCAGTATATGATATAATACGTACCAAACTGACAGTAGAGTCCGGTGAAGCCTGAGGGGCAGTCACAGGTTCCATTTACTTCCACACAGATGCCACCGTTCTGGCAAAGACACTCCTCTGTGGATGACAGGCAGAAGAGAAGAGGTCACAGACACTGACTCAAAAGACACAGAACAGCTCATAGCATGTTGGAACATTTGCAACAGGATGACAGAGATAGCCATTGACAAGCTACATGTACAACCTCAGAGGTCTGTAAGACGTTTAGAGCGGCAGATTCAACAGTTCCTTCAGTCCCAGAGAACATCAACACTACCTCAGTCCCAGAGAACATCAACACTACCTCAGTCCCAGAGAACATCAACACTACCTCAGTCCCAGAGAACATCAACACTACCTCAGTCCCAGAGAACATCAACACTACCTCAGTCCCAGAGAACATCAACACTAAACCCTCAGGTCCCCAGAGAACATCAACACTAAACCTCAGAACCTCAGGTCAGAGACATCTACACTAAACCCTCAGGTCCCAGAGAACATCAACACTAAACCCTCAGGTCAGAGACAACACTAAACCCTCAGGTCAGAGACAACACTAAACCCTCAGGTCAGAGACAACACTAAACCCTCAGGTCAGAGACAACACTAAACCCTCAGGTCCCAGAGAACATCAACACTAAACCTCAGAACCTCAGGTCAGAGACATCTACACTAAACCCTCAGGTCCCAGAGAACATCAACACTACCTCAGTCCCAGAGAACATCAACACTACCTCAGTCTCAGAGAACATCTACACTACCTCAGTCTCAGAGAACATCTACACTACCTCAGTCCCAGAGAACATCAACACTACCTCAGTCCCAGAGAACATCAACAGTACCTCAGTCCAAGAGAACATCTACACTACCTCAGTCCCAGAGAACATCTACACTACCTCAGTCCCAGAGAACATCAACAGTACCCCTTTACTGTAAATGTCCCATTGATTCAGGGCCATTTTCCTTCCCTACATCTTTATCTCATAGCTAGCTGTAGTTGACAGGGCCAGACCGTTCTCATAGCTAACTGTAGTTGACAGGGCCAGACCGTTCTCATAGCTAGCTGTAGTTCACAGGACCAGACCGTTCTCATAGCTAACTGTAGTTCCCAGGACCAGACCGTTCTCATAGCTAGCTGTAGTTGACAGGACCAGACCGTTCTCATAGCTAGCTGTAGTTCACAGGACCGTTCTCATAGCTAACTGTAGTTCACAGGACCAGACCGTTCTCATAGCTAACTGTAGTTCCCAGGACCAGACCGTTCTCATAGCTAACTGTAGTTCCCAGGACCAGACCGTTCTCATAGCTAGCTGTAGTTGACAGGACCAGACCGTTCTCATAGCTAGCTGTAGTTCACAGGACCGTTCTCATAGCTAACTGTAGTTCACAGGACCAGACCTTTCTCATAGCTAACTGTAGTTCACAGGACCAGGCCAGCTCTATGTCAGTCCAGCTCCATGTCCCCTTCCTTCAGTCCAAACTGGAAGAATTATTTAATTTTCCTCTCTCTGCCTACTTGCAGCAGTGTGGATCAATGGACGTGTCTGTATCAATGCTAAATAAAGGAAGTGTCTGTATCAATGCTAAATATGTCACGCCCTGGCCTTAGTATTCTTTGTTTTCTTTATTATTTTAGTTAGGTCAGGGTGGGACATGGGGAATGTTTGTGTTTTGTTGGTTTTGGGTGATTCTATGGTAAAGGGGGTGTTGGGTGTAGTATATGGGTTTGTGTTGAGTACATGTGTCTAGCGTTGTCTATGTATGTTTAGTTGTCTAGGAGAGTCTATGGTTACCTGAATGAGTTCCCAATTAGAGACAGCTGATTTCGGTTGTCTCTGATTGGGAGCCTTATTTAGGGTAGCCATAGGCTTTCATTTGTGGTGAGTAGTTGTCTATGTGATACGTTTGTAGCCTGTGTGTGCACGTCGTTGTTTAGCTTCACGATCGTTTTCTTGTTTTGTTTAGTGTTTAAGTGTTTTTGTTTCGTTTGCCTTCTTCATAAATAAAAAGGAGATGGCTTATTTTCCTAAAGCTGCGTTTTGGTCCGTCAATCCTCCACACGATCGTGACAAAATAAAGGACGTGTCTGTATCAATGCTAAATACAGGAAGTGTCTGTATCAATGCTAAATAAAGGAAGTGTCTGTACCAATGCTAAATAAAGGAAGTGTCTGTACCAATGCTAAATACAGGAAGTGTCTGTATCAATGCTAAATACAGGAAGTGTCTGTATCAATGCTAAATACAGGAAGTGTCTGTACCAATGCTAAATAAAGGAAGTGTCTGTACCAATGCTAAATACAGGAAGTGTCTGTATCAATGCTAAATACAGGAAGTGTCTGTATCAATGCTAAATACAGGAAGTGTCTGTATCAATGCTAAATAAAGGAAGTGTCTGTATCAATGCTAAATACAGGAAGTGTCTGTACCAATGCTAAATAAAGGACGTGTCTGTATCAATGCTAAATAAAGGAAGTGTCTGTATCAATGCTAAATACAGGAAGTGTCTGTACCAATGCTAAATACAGGAAGTGTCTGTATCAATGCTAAATACAGGAAGTGTCTGTATCAATGCTAAATACAGGAAGTGTCTGTATCAATGCTAAATAAAGGAAGTGTCTGTATCAATGCTAAATAAAGGAATTGGCTGTATCAATGCTAAATACAGGAAGTGTCTGTACCAATGCTAGATAAAGGAAGTGTCTGTACCAATGCTAAATAAAGGAAGTGTCTGTACCAATGCTAAATACAGGAAGTGTCTGTATCAATGCTAAATAAAGGAAGTGTCTGTACCAATGCTAAATAAAGGAAGTGTCTTGTACCAATGCTAAATACAGGAAGTGTCTGTATCAATGCTAAATACAGGAAGTGTCTGTATCAATGCTAAATACAGGAAGTGTCTGTACCAATGCTAAATAAAGGAAGTGTCTGTACCAATGCTAAATACAGGAAGTGTCTGTATCAATGCTAAATACAGGAAGTGTCTGTATCAATGCTAAATACAGGAAGTGTCTGTATCAATGCTAAATAAAGGAAGTGTCTGTATCAATGCTAAATACAGGAAGTGTCTGTACCAATGCTAAATAAAGGACGTGTCTGTATCAATGCTAAATAAAGGAAGTGTCTGTATCAATGCTAAATACAGGAAGTGTCTGTACCAATGCTAAATAAAGGACGTGTCTGTATCAATGCTAAATAAAGGAAGTGTCTGTATCAATGCTAAATAAAGGACGTGGCTGTATCAATGCTAAATACAGGAAGTGTCTGTATCAATGCTAAATACAGGAAGTGTCTGTATCAATGCTAAATAAAGGAAGTGTCTGTATCAATGCTAAATACAGGAAGTGTCTGTACCAATGCTAAATAAAGGACGTGTCTGTATCAATGCTAAATAAAGGAAGTGTCTGTATCAATGCTAAATACAGGAAGTGTCTGTACCAATGCTAAATACAGGAAGTGTCTGTATCAATGCTAAATACAGGAAGTGTCTGTATCAATGCTAAATACAGGAAGTGTCTGTATCAATGCTAAATACAGGAAGTGTCTGTATCAATGCTAAATACAGGAAGTGTCTGTATCAATGCTAAATAAAGGAAGTGTCTGTACCAATGCTAAATACAGGAAGTGTCTGTATCAATGCTAAATAAAGGAAGTGTCTGTACCAATGCTGAATACAGGAAGTGTCTGTATCAATGCTAAATACAGGAAGTGTCTGTATCAATGCTAAATACAGGAAGTGTCTGTATCAATGCTAAATAAAGGAAGTGTCTGTACCAATGCTAAATACAGGAAGTGTCTGTACCAATGCTAAATACAGGAAGTGTCTGTATCAATGCTAAATAAAGGACGTGGCTGTATCAATGCTAAATAAAGGAAGTGTCTGTATCAATGCTAAATACAGGAAGTGTCTGTATCAATGCTAAATAAAGGACGTGGCTGTATCAATGCTAAATAAAGGAAGTGTCTGTACCAATGCTAAATACAGGAAGTGTCTGTATCAATGCTAAATAAAGGAAGTGTCTGTATCAATGCTAAATAAAGGAAGTGTCTGTATCAATGCTAAATAAAGGAAGTGTCTGTACCAATGCTAAATACAGGAAGTGTCTGTACCAATGCTAAATAAAGGAAGTGTCTGTATCAATGCTAAATACAGGAAGTGTCTGTATCAATGCTAAATACAGGAAGTGTCTGTATCAATGCTAAATAAAGGAAGTGTCTGTACCAATGCTAAATACAGGAAGTGTCTGTACCAATGCTAAATAAAGGACGTGTCTGTATCAATGCTAAATAAAGGAAGTGTCTGTATCAATGCTAAATAAAGGACGTGGCTGTATCAATGCTAAATAAAGGACGTGTCTGTATCAATGCTAAATACAGGAAGTGTCTGTATCAATGCTAAATAAAGGACGTGGCTGTATCAATGCTAAATAAAGGACGTGGCTGTATCAATGCTAAATAAAGGAATATTCAAACACTTCTCTCCTCTCTCTGCCTAGGAATTGCAGCAGTGAAGAACAAAGGAAGTGGATGTATCACTGCTAAACGACTTCCCTTTGAAGTCAGTGGGGTTCGGGAGGAAGGACGACGGCCGGGAATTATTTTTCTCATTATATGGAACATGTTTTGTGGGCTGTGTCCCGAATATCAGCCTAATCCCTATGTAGTGTACTGCATTTGTGCACTATATAGGGAATAGGGTGCCAAATGGGACTCAGGAATGATCAAAATGGAGCTATGCCCCCTGGGGCATATTAATGGACTGTTAATTAGCTGGAGAGGTTTTCATTGGCCGTGTGTTTTCTCTTTGATCTACGAGGACCGATTAGGAGGCTCTCCGTCCATCCTGTGTCCTGTTACCTTCTCCCTCTCCTTCTCTCTTCTGCTACTTTCTCTCTCTCTCTCGAGGATCCCGCTCCTTTTTCCACAGGGTCTTCCAAGTGAGCCAGGCAGGAAAGTATTTGGAAGATTTAGGAGAGTCTATATAAGCCTTGATAGTTACTTCAGCTCAAGGGTGAGGAGTAGCATGAATTTGCAATGGCTCACATACTATTAAAGAGCTTTTGGAGCTGAGAAATAAATCTGTGTTGACCGTGGCTACAGGACTTAACCAACGTCTCGCGGGAGAACCTACCCACCGGCATAGTCTGCGTCCCAAATGATACCCAATTCCCTATTTAGCGCACTACTTTTGAACCTGGCCTACAGGGAACAGGGTGCCTTTTGGGATATATGGCACAGTAGGATATTTCCCTCTAAGGAGGTGAAATAGTACTGGAGGTAGCAGTACAATAACACAGGATGTGTCATGTGGTTTATGCAGCAAGCAGCTGTTCCATAGAGTAGACAGCTGGACCATAGAGTAGACAGCAGGACCATAGAGTAGACAGCTGGACCATAGAGTAGACAGCAGGACCATAGAGTAGACAGCTGGACCATAGAGTAGACAGCTGGACCATAGAGTAGACAGCAGGACCATAGAGTAGACAGCAGAACCATAGAGTAGACAGCAGGACCATAGAGTAGACAGCTGTTCCGTAGAGTAGACAGCTGGACCATAGAGTAGACAGCAGGACCATAGAGTAGACAGCAGGACCATAGAGTAGACAGCAGGACCATAGAGTAGACAGCAGGACCATAGAGTAGACAGCAGGACCATAGAGTAGACAGCTGGACCATAAAGTAGACAGCTGGACCATAGAGTAGACAACTGGACCATAGAGTAGACAGCAGGACCATAGAGTAGACAGCTGGACCATAGAGTAGACAGCTGGACCATAGAGTAGACAGCTGGACCATAGAGTAGACAGCTGGACTATAGAGTAGACAGCTGGACCATAGAGTAGACAGCTGGACCATAAAGTAGACAGCTGGACCATAGAGTAGACAGCTGGACCATAGAGTAGCCAGCAGGACCATAGAGGAGACAGCTGGACAATAGAGTAGACAGCAGGACCATAGAGTAGACAGCTGGACCATAGAGTAGAAAGCTGGACCATAGAGTAGACAGCAGGACCATAGAGTAGACAGCAGGACCATAGAGTAGACAGCAGGACCATAGAGTAGACAGCTGGACCATAGAGTAGACAGCAGGACCATAGAGTAGACAGCAGGACCATAGAGTAGACAGCAGGACCATAGAGTAGACAGCTGGACCATAGAGTAGACAGCAGGACCATAGAGTAGACAGCTGGACCATAGAGTAGACAGCTGGACCATAGAGTAGACAGCAGGACCATAGAGTAGACAGCAGGACCATAGAGTAGACAGCTGGACCATAGAGTAGACAGCAGGACCATAGAGTAGACAGCTAGACCATAGAGTAGACAGCTGGACCATAGAGTAGACAGCAGGACCATAGAGTAGACAGCAGGACCATAGAGTAGACAGCAGGACCATAGAGTAGACAGCTGGACCATAGAGTGGACAGCTGAACCATAGAGTAGACAGCTGGATCATAAAGTAGACAGCAGGACCATAGAGTAGACAGCAGGACCATAGAGTAGACAGCAGGACCATAGAGTAGACAGCAGGACCATAGAGTAGACAGCAGGACCATAGAGTAGCCAGCAGGACCATAGAGTAGACAGCTGGACTATAGAGTAGACAGCTGGATCATAAAGTAGACAGCAGGACCATAGAGTGGCGTCATGGACCTCAGCCAGAGGAGTAAGTGGCACAGTCAGTGATTTCGTCCTCCATGGCACCCTATTCCCTATTTAGTGCACTACCTTTGCCTAGCAGTAGTAGGAACTAGTGACTAGGGTGCCGTTTGGGATGTAGTTTTGAGTCCCCATGGTCAAAAACAATGCACTATGTAGGGAATAGGGTGCTATCCGGGACGCAGCGTGTCAGAGTTTTCTGGTCAAAAGTAGAGCACTGTATAGGGACTAGGGTGCCGCTGCTCTGCTGCCCTGCTGCAAGGCATATCACACCACCCTTGTCTGATGAAACTATCTGAATAAATAGCAACCCTCAGCTTCAGCCCAGACAGAGGCCCCTGTCCTTTCAAGTCTAGACAAAGCGGCACTCCCCCCCCCCCCCCCCCCCCCCCTTGTAAGTAAACTAATAAAAATGGGCCATAAAGCAATTGTTCCCCAGATTCTCTGTTGTTCCCCAGGATCCCGTAGTAAACTGGGCGTTTACAGATGAGCATCCTCCATTATTCACAGCAGAACAGACTAGAGCAAGTCTTTTCCTTCTTCCAGGTACTGAGGCACATTCCTCTGGGATCAAGCCAAATCACATTTTGTTTTGTCACGTGCTTGGTAAACAACAGGTGTAGACTAACAGTGAAACGCTTACTTGCTAACAATGCGGAGAGAAAAATCGAAAATATAACAGCTAGATGATAACGCGAAGAATATACACGCGGTGCTAGTACGATGTTGCAGAGGAACGAGATAATTGAGGTAGATATGTACATATAGGTAGAGGTAAAGTGACTAGGCAACAGGATAGATAATATCTCTCTCCCTCTCTCTCTCTCTCTCTCTCTCTCTCTCTCTCTCTCTCTCTCTCTCTCTCTCTCTCTCTCTCTCTCTCTCTCTCTCTCTCTCTCTCTCTCTCTCTCTCTCTCTCTCTCTCTCTCTCTCTCTCTCTCTCTCTCTCTCTCTCTCTCTCTCTCTCTCTCTCTCTCTCTCTCTCTCTCTCTCTCTCTCTCTCTCTCTCTCTCTTTCTCTCAATTCAATTCAATTCAATTGACTTTATTGACATGGTAGGTTCGTTATTACTTACATTGTCAAAGTATACATATCGAAAAATAAAAATCAAATATATATGTATATATATACAAAATATATATATATTTATATATAAATAAATGGTGGGACCAACAGCAATAATAACAGTAGTAGTGGACATGGGATTACCATTAACAACAACTACAACAACAATATTAATCAGAACAACAATAAATTATTCTCTCTCTCTCTTTCTCTCTCTCTTTATGTGATGATTAAAAAGAGTTCAATGGGGGGTCCATGCAGATAGTCCGGGTAGCTATTTGGTTACCTAAGGGAAGGCCCTAAAACTTGTCAAAGACTCCAACCACCCAAGTCATAGATCGGTACCGATGCATCAAGTCTGGAACCAACCGGATCCTGAACAGCTTCTACCCCCGAGCCGTAAGACTGCTGAACAATTAATCAAATGACCACCCGGACTATTTACATTCAAAAAATTTTTACACTGCTGCTACTCACTGTTTATTATCTGTGCATAGTCACTTTACCCCTACCTACAAATTACCTTGACTAACCTGTACCCCCGCACATTGACTCGGTACCGGTACCCCCTGTATATAGCCTCGGTATTGTTATTTTATAGTGTTACTTTTCATTATTTTTTACTCTCGTTTATTTAGTAAATATTTTCTTAACTCTTTCTTGAACTGCATTGTTGGCTAAGGGCTTGTTGTATTCAGCATTTCACTGTGAGGTCTACTACACCTGTTGTATTCAGCATTTCACTGTGAGGTCTACTACACCTGTTGTATTCAGCATTTCACAGTAAGGTCCACACCTGTTGTATTCAGCATTTCACGGTAAGGTCTACACTTGTTGTATTCGGGGCATGTGACAAATACAGTTTGATTTGATTTTGATGTGAATACCACGTGGCTGCTATGAAAGTGAACTGTGTTTATGCGTGATCAGGGGTGTATTCATTCCACCGATTCTGTTGAAAAACTTTTCTTAAAACGGAAGCAAACGGGAAAAAAACAGGGATAAACATACTTGAATTTGTCCAATAGAAACACTCGTTTGTGACTGTTGGACTAATGATTCCACCCCCAGATCAGCTAGATGCAGGCAAGAGTGTGCAAGGTGGTATTGAATGTGTCACTGCCTGTCCATATGTCACCTCAAATTTTTCTCTTGACCTGTGGGCACCTACGTTGTAAACTTTCATTCATAGGCTAGGTTGTAGTAACCTCATGAAGGGTATAGGGAACATTCTAGTATCACGTAGTAGCCTAAACCTATCGATGTTACATTGAACTGGGTGAATGGAATATGAATGACAGTCATCCAATATGCTGTAATAGAAATAAGGCTCATTAAAAATATAACGTCCTCCCTCATCTTAAACGTCACTGACCGCCACTGATATACCTGCTGTTAAACTGTCTCCAACTAGACTCTACTAGAAAAGGCTCTGACCTGTACCTGCTGTTTAACTGTCTCTAACTAGACTCTACTAGAAAAGGCTCTGACCTGTACCTGCTGTTAAACTGTCTCCAACTAGACTCTACTAGAAAAGGCTCTGACCTGTACCTGCTGTTAAACTGTCTCCAACTAGACTCTACTAGAAAAGGCTCTGACCTGTACCTGCTGTTAAACTGTCTCCAACTAGACTCTACTAGAAAAGGCTCTGACCTGTACCTGCTGTTAAACTGTCTCCAACTAGACTCTACTAGAAAAGGCTCTGACCTGTACCTGCTGTTAAACTGTCTCCAACTAGACTCTACTAGAAAAGGCTCTGACCTGTACCTGCTGTTAAACTGTCTCCAACTAGACTCTACTAGAAAAGGCTCTGACCTGTACCTGCTGTTAAACTGTCTCCAACTAGACTCTACTAGAAAAGGCTCTGACCTGTACCTGCTGTCTATCTGTCTCGAACTAGACTCTACTAGAAAAGGCTCTGACCTGTACCTGCTGTTAAACTGTCTCCAACTAGACTCTACTAGAAAAGGCTCTGACCTGTACCTGCTGTCTAATTGTCTCCAATTAGACTCTACTAGAAAAGGGTCTGACCTGTACCTGCTGTTAAACTGTCTCCAACTAGACTCTACTAGAAAAGGCTCTGACCTGTACCTGCTGTTAAACTGTCTCCAACTAGACTCTACTAGAAAAGGCTCTGACCTGTACCTGCTGTTAAACTGTCTCCAACTAGACTCTACTAGAAAAGGCTCTGACCTGTACCTGCTGTTAAACTGTCTCCAACTAGACTCTACTAGAAAAGGCTCTGACCTGTACCTGCTGTCTATCTGTCTCCAACTAGAGCAGGGTCTGTCCCAGTCCCAATACTTTACCTTCACAGTTGTCACCATAGAATCCTTGGGTACATGTGCAGTTGTAACTCCCAGGGCCGGTGTGTTCACAGATCTGGTGTTTCTCACTGCCCTCCCCCTCATAGGACACTGCCAGATAGACAAGAGGACCAGGATAGAAGGTTCGGATGAGGCTAGACATCTACTTTAGTGTATACCATAACTTGGCCTATGCCAAAACACATAGAGAACAGGAAAGTAACAGTACTTTGAAACAAGTGTTTGGAATTAAAAATGTTAAAAAAAAAAAGCTTAGGAAATGATTAACTCTTGAGAAAGACGTTTATCACATACAAGATATCCAATGCTTTTTTTTTATTGGACAGAAGCACCTCTCTCTGTCAAATTCCGAGCTGATTCCATGTTTCTGTCTGGCAAAATCATAGACGGTCTGATATCCTACATTCAAATGACCTCCAAGCGTATTACCCAGCACTTACCTGTTTGATTTTCAGTTTGAGGAGTAGACGATGAATTCACCTGGACCATCACCAACTCTACGAAAGAAAATATGATAGTTTGAGGCTTTCTAGCTAATTGTAAGAATTATTCAGACAGTTACAAGGACAGTGTGCCAGAATACTACGCCACAGCAATATTACACAAAGGGAGCTCTTTCTTTCGCTCTGTGTCGTGTTGTTGCTCTTGGTGGAGAAGCCCATCGCCCAGGCCTCAGCTCTCAGCCATTAGCTAACCACACCGACGCCGAGGCTCTGAAAACAGGAGACGCCGCAAAAACCTTTTAACAAACCACCAGGTCACTCTAACACTGAGCTCCTAGCCACTCTCGGGATGCTCCCAATCGGCACCCTGTTGCCTATTACAGTACACTACGTACCATGGCCCCTGGTCAAAAGTAGTGCACTATAAAGGGGAAAGAGTTCCATTTGGAATGTGACCTCACCCATCTCATCCTCCACAGAGAGAGAGGTTAGTCAGGTTTCGTTTAATACCTGCTGTCCCAATTGGAAACATGTTCTATTACAGGAAGTCAAAACAGAGAGCAGGAAGTAGGGCTCGCCGGCTGCCTATGGTAACATTTTATATCATGAACCATTGTTCCAAACATGTCAATTTAACCAGAGAAACGGCCTAGCTGGCATTCAGAATCCGAGTAAGGGTGCTTCCCAAATGGCCCCCTATTCCCAAATGGCCCCCTATTCCCAAATGGCCCCCTATTCCCAATTGGCACCCTATTCCCAAATGGCCCCCTATTCCCAAATGGCTCCCTATTCCCCCCTATTCCCAAACGGCACCCTATTCCCAAATGGCCCCCTATTCCCAAATGGCCCCCTATTCCCAAATGGCCCCCTATTCCCAAATGGCAAATGGCCCCCTATTCCTAAATGGCCCCCTATTCCCAAATGGCCCCCTATTCCCAAATGGCCCCCTATTCCCAAATGGCACCCTATTCCCAAATGGCAAATGGCCCCCTATTCCCAAATGGCCCCCTATTCCCAAATGGCCCCCTATTCCCAAATGGCAAATGGCCCCCTATTCCCAAATGGCCCACTATTCCCAAATGGCCCCCTATTCCTAAATGGCCCACTATTCCCAAATTGCCCCCTATTCCCAAATGGCCCCCTATTCCAAAAATGGCAAATGGCCCCCTATTCCCAAATGGCCCACTATTCCCAAATGGCCCCCTATTCTCAAATGGCAAATGGCCCACTATTCCCAAATGGCCCGCTATTCCCAAATGTCCCCCTATTCCCAAATGGCAAATGGCCCCCTATTCCCAAATGGCCCACTATTCCCAAATGGCAAATGGCCCCCTATTCCCAAATGGCCCACTATTCCCAAATGCCCCACTATTCCCAAATGGCCCCCTATTCCCAAGTGGCACCCTATTCCTAAATGGCCCCCTATTCCCAAATGGCCCACTATTCCCAAATGGCAAATGGCTCCCTATTCCCAAATGGCCCCCTATTCCCAAATGGCCCCCTATTCCTAAATGCCCCCCTATTCCTAAATGGCCCCCTATTCCCAAATGGACCCCTATTGCCAAATGGCAAATGGCCCCCTATTCCCATATGGCCCCCTATTCCAAAATGGCCCCCTATTCCCAAATGGCCCACTATTCCCAAATGGCAAATGGCCCCCTATTCCCAAATGGCCCCCTATTCCCAAATGGCCCCCTATTCCTAAATGGCCCCCTATTCCAAAATGGCCCCCTATTCCCAAATGGCCCCCTATTGACCAGGACCCATGGGACCCATGTTGTGTGTCTTCTCTCCATAAACTGGGAGAATAAAAGTCAGTGAATCCCAATCTCCTATCTCCTGGTTCTGCAGTGAGAGGCAGCATGATGAGAACGGCCCGTAGGGCAGGGATCTATCTCCTGGTTCTGCAGTGAGAGGCGGCTTGATGAGAACGGCCCTTTAGGGCAGGGATCTATCTCCTGGTTCTGCAGTGAGATGCGGCTTGATGAGAACGGCCCGTAGGGCAGGAATCTATCTCCTGGTTCTGTAGTGAGAGGCGGCATGATGAGAACGGCCCGTAGGGCAGGAATCTATCTCCTGGTTCAGCAGTGAGAGGCGGCTTGATGAGAACGGCCCGTAGGGCAGGAATCTATCTCCTGGTTCTGCAGTGAGAGGCGGCATGATGAGAACGGCCCGTAGGGCAGGAATCTATCTCCTGGTTCTGCAGTGAGAGGCGGCATGATGAGAACGGCCCGTAGGGCAGGGATCTATCTCCTGGTTCTGCAGTGAGAGGCGGCTTGATGAGAACGGCCCGTAGGGCAGGGATCTATCTCCTGGTTCTGCAGTGAGAGGCGGCTTGATGAGAACGGCCCTTTAGGGCAGGGATCTATCTCCTGGTTCTGCAGTGAGATGCGGCTTGATGAGAACGGCCCGTAGGGCAGGAATCTATCTCCTGGTTCTGTAGTGAGAGGCGGCATGATGAGAACGGCCCGTAGGGCAGGAATCTATCTCCTGGTTCAGCAGTGAGAGGCGGCTTGATGAGAACGGCCCGTAGGGCAGGAATCTATCTCCTGGTTCTGCAGTGAGAGGCGGCATGATGAGAACGGCCCGTAGGGCAGGAATCTATCTCCTGGTTCTGCAGTGAGAGGCGGCATGATGAGAACGGCCCGTAGGGCAGGAATCTATCTCCTGGTTCTGCAGTGAGAGGCGGCATGATGAGAACGGCCCGTAGGGCAGGGATCTATCTCCTGGTTCTGCAGTGAGAGGCGGCTTGATGAGAACGGCCCGTAGGGCAGGAATCTATCTCCTGGTTCTGTAGTGAGAGGCGGCTTGATGAGAACGGCCCGTAGGGCAGGAATCTATCTCCTGGTTCTGCAGTGAGAGGCGGCTTAAAGAGAACGGCCCGTAGGGCAGGAATCTATCTCCTGGTTCTGCAGTGAGAGGCAGCATGATGAGAACGGCCCGTAAGGCAGGAATCTATCTCCTGGTTCTGCAGTGAGAGGCGGCTTGATGAGAACGGCCCGTAGGGCAGGAATCTATCTCCTGGTTCTGCAGTGAGAGGCAGCATGATGAGAACGGCCCGTAGGGCAGGAATCTATCTCCTGGTTCAGCAGTGAGAGGCGGCTTGATGAGAACGGCCCGTAGGGCAGGAATCTATCTCCTGGTTCTGCAGTGAGAGGCGGCATGATGAGAACGGCCCGTAGGGCAGGAATCTATCTCCTGGTTCTGCAGTGAGAGGCGGCTTGATGAGAACGGCCCGTAGGGCAGGAATATATCTCCTGGCTCTGCAGTGAGAGGCGGCTTGATGAGAACGGCCCGTAGGGCAGGAATCTATCTCCTGGTTCTGCAGTGAGAGGCGGCTTGATGAGAACGGCCCGTAGGGCAGGAATCTATCTCCTGGTTCTGCAGTGAGAGGCAGCTTGATGAGAATGGCCCGTAGGGCAGGAATCTATCTCCTGGTTCTGCAGTGAGAGGCGGCTTCATGAGAACGGCCCGTAGGGCAGGAATCTATCTCCTGGTTCTGCAGTGAGAGGCAGCATGATGAGAACGGCCCGTAGGGCAGGAATCTATCTCCTGGTTCTGCAGTGAGAGGCAGCATGATGAGAACGGCCCGTAGGGCAGGAATCTATCTCCTGGTTCTGCAGTGAGAGGCAGCATGATGAGAACGGCCCGTAGGGCAGGAATCTATCTCCTGGTTCTGTAGTGAGAGGCGGCTTGATGAGAACGGCCCGTAGGGCAGGAATCTATCTCCTGGTTCTGTAGTGAGAGGCGGCTTGATGAGAACGGCCCGTAGGGCAGGAATCTATCTCCTGGTTCTGCAGTGAGAGGCGGCTTGATGAGAACGGCCCGTAGGGCAGGAATCTATCTCCTGGTTCTGCAGTGAGAGGCAGCATGATGAGAACGGCCCGTAGGGCAGGAATCTATCTCCTGGTTCTGCAGTGAGAGGCAGAATGATGAGAACGGCCCGTAGGGCAGGAATCTATCTCCTGGTTCTGCAGTGAGAGGCAGCATGATGAGAACGGCCCGTAGGGCAGGGATCTATCTCCTGGTTCTGCAGTGAGAGGCGGCTTGATGAGAACGGCCCGTAGGGCAGGAATCTATCTCCTGGTTCTGCAGTGAGAGGCGGCTTGATGAGAACGGCCCGTAGGGCAGGAATCTATCTCCTGGTTCTGCAGTGAGAGGCGGCTTGATGAGAACGGCCCGTAGGGCAGGAATCTATCTCCTGGTTCTGCAGTGAGAGGCGGCTTGATGAGAACGGCCCGTAGGGCAGGAATCTATCTCCTGGTTCTGTAGTGAGAGGCGGCTTGATGAGAACGGCCCGTAGGGCAGGAATCTATCTCCTGGTTCTGCAGTGAGAGGCGGCTTGATGAGAACGGCCCGTAGGGCAGGAATCTATCTCCTGGTTCAGCAGTGAGAGGCGGCATGATGAGAACGGCCCGTAGGGCAGGAATCTATCTCCTGGTTCTGCAGTGAGAGGCGGCTTGATGAGAACGGCCCGTAGGGCAGGAATCTATCTCCTGGTTCTGCAGTGAGAGGCGGCTTGATGAGAACGGCCCGTAGGGCAGGAATCTATCTCCTGGTTCAGCAGTGAGAGGCGGCTTGATGAGAACGGCCCGTAGGGCAGGAATCTATCTCCTGGTTCTGTAGTGAGAGGCGGCTTGATGAGAACGGCCCGTAGGGCAGGAATCTATCTCCTGGTTCAGCAGTGAGAGGCGGCTTGATGAGAACGACCCGTAGGGCAGGAATCTATCTCCTGGTTCTGCAGTGAGAGGCGGCTTGATGAGAACGGCCCGTAGGGCAGGAATCTATCTCCTGGTTCTGCAGTGAGAGGCGGCTTGATGAGAACGGCCCGTAGGGCAGGAATCTATCTCCTGGTTCTGCAGTGAGAGGCGGCTTGATGAGAACGGCCCGTAGGGCAGGAATCTATCTCCTGGTTCTGCAGTGAGAGGCGGCTTGATGAGAACGGCCCGTAGGGCAGGAATCTATCTCCTGGTTCAGCAGTGAGAGGCGGCTTGATGAGAACGGCCCGTAGGGCAGGAATCTATCTCCTGGTTCTGCAGTGAGAGGCGGCATGATGAGAACGGCCCGTAGGGCAGGAATCTATCTCCTGGTTCTGCAGTGAGAGGCGGCATGATGAGAACGGCCCGTAGGGCAGGGATCTATCTCCTGGTTCTGCAGTGAGAGGCGGCTTGATGAGAACGGCCCGTAGGGCAGGAATCTATCTCCTGGTTCTGTAGTGAGAGGCGGCTTGATGAGAACGGCCCGTAGGGCAGGAATCTATCTCCTGGTTCTGCAGTGAGAGGCGGCTTAAAGAGAACGGCCCGTAGGGCAGGAATCTATCTCCTGGTTCTGCAGTGAGAGGCAGCATGATGAGAACGGCCCGTAGGGCAGGAATCTATCTCCTGGTTCTGCAGTGAGAGGCGGCTTGATGAGAACGGCCCGTAGGGCAGGAATCTATCTCCTGGTTCTGCAGTGAGAGGCAGCATGATGAGAACGGCCCGTAGGGCAGGAATCTATCTCCTGGTTCAGCAGTGAGAGGCGGCTTGATGAGAACGGCCCGTAGGGCAGGAATCTATCTCCTGGTTCTGCAGTGAGAGGCGGCATGATGAGAACGGCTCGTAGGGCAGGAATCTATCTCCTGGTTCTGCAGTGAGAGGCGGCTTGATGAGAACGGCCCGTAGGGCAGGAATATATCTCCTGGCTCTGCAGTGAGAGGCGGCTTGATGAGAACGGCCCGTAGGGCAGGAATCTATCTCCTGGTTCTGCAGTGAGAGGCGGCTTGATGAGAACGGCCCGTAGGGCAGGAATCTATCTCCTGGTTCTGCAGTGAGAGGCAGCTTGATGAGAATGGCCCGTAGGGCAGGAATCTATCTCCTGGTTCTGCAGTGAGAGGCGGCTTCATGAGAACGGCCCGTAGGGCAGGAATCTATCTCCTGGTTCTGCAGTGAGAGGCAGCATGATGAGAACGGCCCGTAGGGCAGGAATCTATCTCCTGGTTCTGCAGTGAGAGGCAGCATGATGAGAACGGCCCGTAGGGCAGGAATCTATCTCCTGGTTCTGCAGTGAGAGGCAGCATGATGAGAACGGCCCGTAGGGCAGGAATCTATCTCCTGGTTCTGTAGTGAGAGGCGGCTTGATGAGAACGGCCCGTAGGGCAGGAATCTATCTCCTGGTTCTGTAGTGAGAGGCGGCTTGATGAGAACGGCCCGTAGGGCAGGAATCTATCTCCTGGTTCTGTAGTGAGAGGCGACTTGATGAGAACGGCCCGTAGGGCAGGAATCTATCTCCTGGTTCTGCAGTGAGAGGCAGCATGATGAGAACGGCCCGTAGGGCAGGAATCTATCTCCTGGTTCTGCAGTGAGAGGCAGAATGATGAGAACGGCCCGTAGGGCAGGAATCTATCTCCTGGTTCTGCAGTGAGAGGCAGCATGATGAGAACGGCCCGTAGGGCAGGGATCTATCTCCTGGTTCTGCAGTGAGAGGCGGCTTGATGAGAACGGCCCGTAGGGCAGGAATCTATCTCCTGGTTCTGCAGTGAGAGGCGGCTTGATGAGAACGGCCCGTAGGGCAGGAATCTATCTCCTGGTTCTGCAGTGAGAGGCGGCTTGATGAGAACGGCCCGTAGGGCAGGAATCTATCTCCTGGTTCTGCAGTGAGAGGCGGCTTGATGAGAACGGCCCGTAGGGCAGGAATCTATCTCCTGGTTCTGTAGTGAGAGGCGGCTTGATGAGAACGGCCCGTAGGGCAGGAATCTATCTCCTGGTTCTGCAGTGAGAGGCGGCTTGATGAGAACGGCCCGTAGGGCAGGAATCTATCTCCTGGTTCAGCAGTGAGAGGCGGCATGATGAGAACGGCCCGTAGGGCAGGAATCTATCTCCTGGTTCTGCAGTGAGAGGCGGCTTGATGAGAACGGCCCGTAGGGCAGGAATCTATCTCCTGGTTCAGCAGTGAGAGGCGGCTTGATGAGAACGACCCGTAGGGCAGGAATCTATCTCCTGGTTCTGCAGTGAGAGGCAGCATGATGAGAACGGCCCGTAGGGCAGGAATCTATCTCCTGGTTCTGTAGTGAGAGGCGGCTTGATGAGAACGGCCCGTAGGGCAGGAATCTATCTCCTGGTTCTGCAGTGAGAGGCGGCTTGATGAGAACGGCCCGTAGGGCAGGAATCTATCTCCTGGTTCAGCAGTGAGAGGCGGCTTGATGAGAACGGCCCGTAGGGCAGGAATCTATCTCCTGGTTCTGTAGTGAGAGGCGGCTTGATGAGAACGGCCCGTAGGGCAGGAATCTATCTCCTGGTTCAGCAGTGAGAGGCGGCTTGATGAGAACGACCCGTAGGGCAGGAATCTATCTCCTGGTTCTGCAGTGAGAGGCGGCTTGATGAGAACGGCCCGTAGGGCAGGAATCTATCTCCTGGTTCTGCAGTGAGAGGCGGCTTGATGAGAACGGCCCGTAGGGCAGGAATCTATCTCCTGGTTCTGCAGTGAGAGGCGGCTTGATGAGAACGGCCCGTAGGGCAGGAATCTATCTCCTGGTTCTGCAGTGAGAGGCGGCTTGATGAGAACGGCCCGTAGGGCAGGAATCTATCTCCTGGTTCAGCAGTGAGAGGCGGCTTGATGAGAACGGCCCGTAGGGCAGGAATCTATCTCCTGGTTCTGCAGTGAGAGGCGGCTTGATGAGAACGGCCCGTAGGGCAGGAATCTATCTCCTGGTTCAGCAGTGAGAGGCGGCTTGATGAGAACGACCCGTAGGGCAGGAATCTATCTCCTGGTTCTGCAGTGAGAGGCGGCTTGATGAGAACGGCCCGTAGGGCAGGAATCTATCTCCTGGTTCTGTAGTGAGAGGCGGCTTGATGACAACCGCCCGTAGGTCAGGGATCTATCTCCTGGTTCTGCAGTGAGAGGCGGCTTGATGAGAACGGCCCGTAGGGCAGGAATCTATCTCCTGGTTCTGTAGTGAGAGGCGGCTTGATGAGAACGGCCCGTAGGGCAGGAATCTATCTCCTGGTTCAGCAGTGAGAGGCGGCTTGATGAGAACGGCCCGTAGGGCAGGGATCTATCTCCTGGTTCTGCAGTGAGAGGCGGCTTGATGAGAACGGCCCGTAGGGCAGGGATCTATCTCCTGGTTCTGTAGTGAGAGGCGGCTTGATGACAACCGCCCGTAGGTCAGGAATCTATCTCCTGGTTCAGCAGTGAGAGGCGGCTTGATGAGAACGGCCCGTAGGGCAGGGATCTATCTCCTGGTTCTGCAGTGAGAGGCGGCTTGATGAGAACGGCCCGTAGGGCAGGAATCTATCTCCTGGTTCTGTAGTGAGAGGCGGCTTGATGAGAACGGCCCGTAGGGCAGGAATCTATCTCCTGGTTCTGCAGTGAGAGGCGGCATGATGAGAACGGCCCGTAGGGCAGGAATCTATCTCCTGGTTCTGCAGTGAGAGGCAGCATGATGAGAACGGCCCGTAGGGCAGGAATCTATCTCCTGGTTCTGCAGTGAGAGGCGGCTTGATGAGAACGGCCCGTAGGGCAGGAATCTATCTCCTGGTTCTGTAGTGAGAGGCGGCTTGATGAGAGCGGCCCGTAGGGCAGGAATCTATCTCCTGGTTCTGTAGTGAGAGGCGGCTTGATGAGAGCGGCCCGTAGGGCAGGAATCTATCTCCTGGTTCTGCAGTGAGAGGCGGCTTGATGAGAACGGCCCGTAGGGCAGGAATCTACCTCCTGGTTCTGCAGTGAGAGGCGGCTTGATGAGAACGGCCCGTAGGGCAGGGATCTATCTTCTGGTTCTGCAGTGAGAGGCGGCTTGATGAGAACGGCCCGTAGGGCAGGAATCTATCTCCTGGTTCTGTAGTGAGAGGCGGCTTGATGAGAACGGCCCGTAGGGCAGGAATCTATCTCCTGGTTCTGTAGTGAGAGGCGGCTTGATGAGAACCGCCCGTAGGTCAGGGATCTATCTCCTGGTTCTGCAGTGAGAGGCGGATTGATGAGAACGGCCCGTAGGGCAGGAATCTATCTCCTGGTTCTGCAGTGAGAGGCGTCTTGATGAGAACGGCCCGTAGGGCAGGAATCTATCTCCTGGTTCTGCAGTGAGAGGCGGCATGATGAGAACGGCCCGTAGGGCAGGAATCTATCTCCTGGTTCTGCAGTGAGAGGCGGCATGATGAGAACGGCCCGTAGGGCAGGGATCTATCTCCTGGTTCTGCAGTGAGAGGCGGCATGATGAGAACGGCCCGTAGGGCAGGGATCTATCTCCTGGTTCTGCAGTGAGAGGCGGCTTGATGAGAACGGCCCGTAGGGCAGGAATCTATCTCCTGGTTCTGTAGTGAGAGGCGGCTTGATGAGAACGGCCCGTAGGGCAGGAATCTATCTCCTGGTTCTGCAGTGAGAGGCGGCTTAAAGAGAACGGCCCGTAGGGCAGGAATCTATCTCCTGGTTCTGCAGTGAGAGGCAGCATGATGAGAACGGCCCGTAGGGCAGGAATCTATCTCCTGGTTCTGCAGTGAGAGGCGGCTTGATGAGAACGGCCCGTAGGGCAGGAATCTATCTCCTGGTTCTGCAGTGAGAGGCAGCATGATGAGAACGGCCCGTAGGGCAGGAATCTATCTCCTGGTTCAGCAGTGAGAGGCGGCTTGATGAGAACGGCCCGTAGGGCAGGAATCTATCTCCTGGTTCTGCAGTGAGAGGCGGCATGATGAGAACGGCCCGTAGGGCAGGAATCTATCTCCTGGTTCTGCAGTGAGAGGCGGCTTGATGAGAACGGCCCGTAGGGCAGGAATATATCTCCTGGCTCTGCAGTGAGAGGCGGCTTGATGAGAACGGCCCGTAGGGCAGGAATCTATCTCCTGGTTCTGCGGTGAGAGGCGGCTTAAAGAGAACGGCCCGTAGGGCAGGAATCTATCTCCTCGTTCTGCAGTGAGAGGCAGCATGATGAGAACGGCCCGTAGGGCAGGAATCTATCTCCTGGTTCTGCAGTGAGAGGCGGCTTGATGAGAACGGCCCGTAGGGCAGGAATCTATCTCCTGGTTCTGCAGTGAGAGGCGGCTTGATGAGAACGGCCCGTAGGGCAGGAATCTATCTCCTGGTTCTGCAGTGAGAGGCGGCTTGATGAGAACGGCCCGTAGGGCAGGAATCTATCTCCTGGTTCTGCAGTGAGAGGCGGCTTGATGAGAACGGCCCGTAGGGCAGGAATCTATCTCCTGGTTCTGCAGTGAGAGGCAGCATGATGAGAACGCCCCGTAGGGCAGGAATCTATCTCCTGGTTCAGCAGTGAGAGGCGGCTTGATGAGAACGGCCCGTAGGGCAGGGATCTATCTCCTGGTTCTGCAGTGAGAGGCGGCTTGATGAGAACGGCCCGTAGGGCAGGAATCTATCTCCTGGTTCTGTAGTGAGAGGCGGCTTGATGAGAACGGCCCGTAGGGCAGGAATCTATCTCCTGGTTCTGCAGTGAGAGGCAGCATGATGAGAACGGCCCGTAGGGCAGGAATCTATCTCCTGGTTCTGCAGTGAGAGGCAGCATGATGAGAACGGCCCGTAGGGCAGGAATCTATCTCCTGGTTCTGCAGTGAGAGGCAGCATGATGAGAACGGCCCGTAGGGCAGGGATCTATCTCCTGGTTCTGCAGTGAGAGGCGGCTTGATGAGAACGGCCCGTAGGGCAGGAATCTATCTCCTGGTTCTGTAGTGAGAGGCGGCTTGATGAGAGCGGCCCGTAGGGCAGGAATCTATCTCCTGGTTCTGCAGTGAGAGGCGGCTTGATGAGAACGACCCGTAGGGCAGGAATCTATCTCCTGGTTCTGCAGTGAGAGGCGGCTTGATGAGAACGGCCCGTAGGGCAGGGATCTATCTCCTGGTTCTGCAGTGAGAGGCGGCTTGATGAGAACGGCCCGTAGGGCAGGAATCTATCTCCTGGTTCTGTAGTGAGAGGCGGCTTGATGAGAACGGCCCGTAGGGCAGGAATCTATCTCCTGGTTCTGTAGTGAGAGGCGGCTTGATGAGAACCGCCCGTAGGTCAGGGATCTATCTCCTGGTTCTGCAGTGAGAGGCGGCTTGATGAGAACGGCCCGTAGGGCAGGAATCTATCTCCTGGTTCTGCAGTGAGAGGCGTCTTGATGAGAACGGCCCGTAGGGCAGGAATCTATCTCCTGGTTCTGCAGTGAGAGGCGGCATGATGAGAACGGCCCGTAGGGCAGGAATCTATCTCCTGGTTCTGCAGTGAGAGGCGGCATGATGAGAACGGCCCGTAGGGCAGGAATCTATCTCCTGGTTCTGCAGTGAGAGGCGGCATGATGAGAACGGCCCGTAGGGCAGGAATCTATCTCCTGGTTCTGCAGTGAGAGGCGGCATGATGAGAACGGCCCGTAGGGCAGGGATCTATCTCCTGGTTCTGCAGTGAGAGGCGGCTTGATGAGAACGGCCCGTAGGGCAGGAATCTATCTCCTGGTTCTGCAGTGAGAGGCGGCTTAAAGAGAACGGCCCGTAGGGCAGGAATCTATCTCCTGGTTCTGCAGTGAGAGGCAGCATGATGAGAACGGCCCGTAGGGCAGGAATCTATCTCCTGGTTCTGCAGTGAGAGGCGGCTTGATGAGAACGGCCCGTAGGGCAGGAATCTATCTCCTGGTTCTGCAGTGAGAGGCGGCATGATGAGAACGGCCCGTAGGGCAGGAATCTATCTCCTGGTTCAGCAGTGAGAGGCGGCTTGATGAGAACGGCCCGTAGGGCAGGAATCTATCTCCTGGTTCTGCAGTGAGAGGCGGCATGATGAGAACGGCCCGTAGGGCAGGAATCTATCTCCTGGTTCTGCAGTGAGAGGCGGCTTGATGAGAACGGCCCGTAGGGCAGGAATATATCTCCTGGCTCTGCAGTGAGAGGCGGCTTGATGAGAACGGCCCGTAGGGCAGGAATCTATCTCCTGGTTCTGCAGTGAGAGGCGGCTTGATGAGAACGGCCCGTAGGGCAGGAATCTATCTCATGGTTCTGCAGTGAGAGGCAGCTTGATGAGAATGGCCCGTAGGGCAGGAATCTATCTCCTGGTTCTGCAGTGAGAGGCGGCTTGATGAGAACGGCCCGTAGGGCAGGAATCTATCTCCTGGTTCTGCAGTGAGAGGCGGCTTAAAGAGAACGGCCCGTAGGGCAGGAATCTATCTCCTCGTTCTGCAGTGAGAGGCAGCATGATGAGAACGGCCCGTAGGGCAGGAATCTATCTCCTGGTTCTGCAGTGAGAGGCGGCTTGATGAGAACGGCCCGTAGGGCAGGAATCTATCTCCTGGTTCTGCAGTGAGAGGCAGCATGATGAGAACGGCCCGTAGGGCAGGAATCTATCTCCTGGTTCAGCAGTGAGAGGCGGCTTGATGAGAACGGCCCGTAGGGCAGGAATCTATCTCCTGGTTCTGCAGTGAGAGGCGGCATGATGAGAACGGCCCGTAGGGCAGGAATCTATCTCCTGGTTCTGCAGTGAGAGGCGGCTTGATGAGAACGGCCCGTAGGGCAGGAATATATCTCCTGGCTCTGCAGTGAGAGGCGGCTTGATGAGAACGGCCCGTAGGGCAGGAATCTATCTCCTGGTTCTGCAGTGAGAGGCGGCTTGATGAGAACGGCCCGTAGGGCAGGAATCTATCTCCTGGTTCTGCAGTGAGAGGCAGCTTGATGAGAATGGCCCGTAGGGCAGGAATCTATCTCCTGGTTCTGCAGTGAGAGGCGGCTTCATGAGAACGGCCCGTAGGGCAGGAATCTATCTCCTGGTTCTGCAGTGAGAGGCAGCATGATGAGAACGGCCCGTAGGGCAGGAATCTATCTCCTGGTTCTGCAGTGAGAGGCAGCATGATGAGAACGGCCCGTAGGGCAGGAATCTATCTCCTGGTTCTGCAGTGAGAGGCAGCATGATGAGAACGGCCCGTAGGGCAGGAATCTATCTCCTGGTTCTGCAGTGAGAGGCAGAATGATGAGAACGGCCCGTAGGGCAGGAATCTATCTCCTGGTTCTGCAGTGAGAGGCAGCATGATGAGAACGGCCCGTAGAGCAGGGATCTATCTCCTGGTTCTGCAGTGAGAGGCGGCTTGATGAGAACGGCCCGTAGGGCAGGAATCTATCTCCTGGTTCTGCAGTGAGAGGCGGCTTGATGAGAACGGCCCGTAGGGCAGGAATCTATCTCCTGGTTCTGCAGTGAGAGGCGGCTTGATGAGAACGGCCCGTAGGGCAGGGATGTATCTCCTGGTTCTGCAGTGAGAGGCGGCTTGATGAGAACGGCCCGTAGGGCAGGAATCTATCTCCTGGTTCTGCAGTGAGAGGCAGCATGATGAGAACGGCCCGTAGGGCAGGAATCTATCTCCTGGTTCTGCAGTGAGAGGCGGCTTGATGAGAACGGCCCGTAGGGCAGGAATCTATCTCCTGGTTCTGCAGTGAGAGGCAGCATGATGAGGACGGCCCGTAAGGCAGGAATCTATCTCCTGGTTCAGCAGTGAGAGGCGGCTTGATGAGAACGGCCCGTAGGGCAGGAATCTATCTCCTGGTTCTGCAGTGAGAGGCGGCATGATGAGAACGGCCCGTAGGGCAGGAATCTATCTCCTGGTTCTGCAGTGAGAGGCGGCTTGATGAGAACGGCCCGTAGGGCAGGAATATATCTCCTGGCTCTGCAGTGAGAGGCGGCTTGATGAGAACGGCCCGTAGGGCAGGAATCTATCTCCTGGTTCTGCAGTGAGAGGCGGCTTGATGAGAACGGCCCGTAGGGCAGGAATCTATCTCCTGGTTCTGCAGTGAGAGGCAGCTTGATGAGAATGGCCCGTAGGGCAGGAATCTATCTCCTGGTTCTGCAGTGAGAGGCAGCTTGATGAGAATGGCCCGTAGGGCAGGAATCTATCTCCTGGTTCTGCAGTGAGAGGCGGCTTGATGAGAACGGCCCGTAGGGCAGGAATCTATCTCCTGGTTCTGCAGTGAGAGGCGGCTTAAAGAGAACGGCCCGTAGGGCAGGAATCTATCTCCTCGTTCTGCAGTGAGAGGCG
The DNA here is from genome assembly GCF_029448725.1 of Salvelinus fontinalis. Classification (NCBI taxonomy): domain Eukaryota; kingdom Metazoa; phylum Chordata; class Actinopteri; order Salmoniformes; family Salmonidae; genus Salvelinus; species Salvelinus fontinalis. The sequence goes on from NC_074676.1 coordinate 57,882,765, forward strand.
GCATGATGAGAACGGCCCGTAGGGCAGGAATCTATCTCCTGGTTCTGCAGTGAGAGGCGGCTTGATGAGAACGGCCCGTAGGGCAGGAATCTATCTCCTGGTTCTGCAGTGAGAGGCAGCATGATGAGAACGGCCCGTAGGGCAGGAATCTATCTCCTGGTTCAGCAGTGAGAGGCGGCTTGATGAGAACGGCCCGTAGGGCAGGGATCTATCTCCTGGTTCTGCAGTGAGAGGCGGCTTGATGAGAACGGCCCGTAGGGCAGGAATCTATCTCCTGGTTCTGTAGTGAGAGGCGGCTTGATGAGAACGGCCCGTAGGGCAGGAATCTATCTCCTGGTTCTGCAGTGAGAGGCAGCATGATGAGAACGGCCCGTAGGGCAGGAATCTATCTCCTGGTTCTGCAGTGAGAGGCAGCATGATGAGAACGGCCCGTAGGGCAGGAATCTATCTCCTGGTTCTGCAGTGAGAGGCAGCATGATGAGAACGGCCCGTAGGGCAGGGATCTATCTCCTGGTTCTGCAGTGAGAGGCGGCTTGATGAGAACGGCCCGTAGGGCAGGAATCTATCTCCTGGTTCTGTAGTGAGAGGCGGCTTGATGAGAGCGGCCCGTAGGGCAGGAATCTATCTCCTGGTTCTGCAGTGAGAGGCGGCTTGATGAGAACGGCCCGTAGGGCAGGAATCTATCTCCTGGTTCTGCAGTGAGAGGCGGCTTGATGAGAACGGCCCGTAGGGCAGGGATCTATCTCCTGGTTCTGCAGTGAGAGGCGGCTTGATGAGAACGGCCCGTAGGGCAGGAATCTATCTCCTGGTTCTGTAGTGAGAGGCGGCTTGATGAGAACGGCCCGTAGGGCAGGGATCTATCTCCTGGTTCTGCAGTGAGAGGCGGCTTGATGAGAACGGCCCGTAGGGCAGGAATCTATCTCCTGGTTCTGCAGTGAGAGGCAGCTTGATGAGAACGGCCCGTAGGGCAGGAATCTATCTCCTGGTTCTGCAGTGAGAGGCGTCTTGATGAGAACGGCCCGTAGGGCAGGAATCTATCTCCTGGTTCTGCAGTGAGAGGCGGCATGATGAGAACGGCCCGTAGGGCAGGAATCTATCTCCTGGTTCTGCAGTGAGAGGCGGCATGATGAGAACGGCCCGTAGGGCAGGAATCTATCTCCTGGTTCTGCAGTGAGAGGCAGCATGAGGAGAACGGCCCGTAGGGCAGGAATCTATCTCCTGGTTCTGCAGTGAGAGGCGTCTTGATGAGAACGGCCCGTAGGGCAGGAATCTATCTCCTGGTTCTGCAGTGAGAGGCGGCATGATGAGAACGGCCCGTAGGGCAGGAATCTATCTCCTGGTTCTGCAGTGAGAGGCGGCATGATGAGAACGGCCCGTAGGGCAGGAATCTATCTCCTGGTTCTGCAGTGAGAGGCGGCATGATGAGAACGGCCCGTAGGGCAGGGATCTATCTCCTGGTTCTGCAGTGAGAGGCGGCTTGATGAGAACGGCCCGTAGGGCAGGAATCTATCTCCTGGTTCTGTAGTGAGAGGCGGCTTGATGAGAACGGCCCGTAGGGCAGGAATCTATCTCCTGGTTCTGCAGTGAGAGGCGGCTTAAAGAGAACGGCCCGTAGGGCAGGAATCTATCTCCTGGTTCTGCAGTGAGAGGCAGCATGATGAGAACGGCCCGTAGGGCAGGAATCTATCTCCTGGTTCTGCAGTGAGAGGCGGCTTGATGAGAACGGCCCGTAGGGCAGGAATCTATCTCCTGGTTCTGCAGTGAGAGGCAGCATGATGAGAACGGCCCGTAGGGCAGGAATCTATCTCCTGGTTCAGCAGTGAGAGGCGGCTTGATGAGAACGGCCCGTAGGGCAGGAATCTATCTCCTGGTTCTGCAGTGAGAGGCGGCATGATGAGAACGGCCCGTAGGGCAGGAATCTATCTCCTGTTTCTGCAGTGAGAGGCGGCTTGATGAGAACGGCCCGTAGGGCAGGAATATATCTCCTGGCTCTGCAGTGAGAGGCGGCTTGATGAGAACGGCCCGTAGGGCAGGAATCTATCTCCTGGTTCTGCAGTGAGAGGCGGCTTGATGAGAACGGCCCGTAGGGCAGGAATCTATCTCCTGGTTCTGCAGTGAGAGGCAGCTTGATGAGAATGGCCCGTAGGGCAGGAATCTATCTCCTGGTTCTGCAGTGAGAGGCGGCTTGATGAGAACGGCCCGTAGGGCAGGAATCTATCTCCTGGTTCTGCAGTGAGAGGCGGCTTAAAGAGAACGGCCCGTAGGGCAGGAATCTATCTCCTCGTTCTGCAGTGAGAGGCAGCATGATGAGAACGGCCCGTAGGGCAGGAATCTATCTCCTGGTTCTGCAGTGAGAGGCGGCTTGATGAGAACGGCCCGTAGGGCAGGAATCTATCTCCTGGTTCTGCAGTGAGAGGCGGCTTGATGAGAACGGCCCGTAGGGCAGGAATCTATCTCCTGGTTCTGCAGTGAGAGGCGTCTTGATGAGAACGGCCCGTAGGGCAGGAATCTATCTCCTGGTTCTGCAGTGAGAGGCGGCATGATGAGAACGGCCCGTAGGGCAGGAATCTATCTCCTGGTTCTGCAGTGAGAGGCGGCATGATGAGAACGGCCCGTAGGGCAGGAATCTATCTCCTGGTTCTGCAGTGAGAGGCGGCATGATGAGAACGGCCCGTAGGGCAGGGATCTATCTCCTGGTTCTGCAGTGAGAGGCGGCTTGATGAGAACGGCCCGTAGGGCAGGAATCTATCTCCTGGTTCTGTAGTGAGAGGCGGCTTGATGAGAACGGCCCGTAGGGCAGGAATCTATCTCCTGGTTCTGCAGTGAGAGGCGGCTTAAAGAGAACGGCCCGTAGGGCAGGAATCTATCTCCTGGTTCTGCAGTGAGAGGCAGCATGATGAGAACGGCCCGTAGGGCAGGAATCTATCTCCTGGTTCTGCAGTGAGAGGCGGCTTGATGAGAACGGCCCGTAGGGCAGGAATCTATCTCCTGGTTCTGCAGTGAGAGGCAGCATGATGAGAACGGCCCGTAGGGCAGGAATCTATCTCCTGGTTCAGCAGTGAGAGGCGGCTTGATGAGAACGGCCCGTAGGGCAGGAATCTATCTCCTGGTTCTGCAGTGAGAAGCGGCATGATGAGAACGGCCCGTAGGGCAGGAATCTATCTCCTGGTTCTGCAGTGAGAGGCGGCTTGATGAGAACGGCCCGTAGGGCAGGAATATATCTCCTGGCTCTGCAGTGAGAGGCGGCTTGATGAGAACGGCCCGTAGGGCAGGAATCTATCTCCCGGTTCTGCAGTGAGAGGCGGCTTGATGAGAACGGCCCGTAGGGCAGGAATCCTTCTCCTGGTTCTGCAGTGAGAGGCAGCTTGATGAGAATGGCCCGTAGGGCAGGAATCTATCTCCTGGTTCTGCAGTGAGAGGCGGCTTGATGAGAACGGCCCGTAGGGCAGGAATCTATCTCCTGGTTCTGCAGTGAGAGGCGGCTTAAAGAGAACGGCCCGTAGGGCAGGAATCTATCTCCTCGTTCTGCAGTGAGAGGCAGCATGATGAGAACGGCCCGTAGGGCAGGAATCTATCTCCTGGTTCTGCAGTGAGAGGCGGCTTGATGAGAACGGCCCGTAGGGCAGGAATCTATCTCCTGGTTCTGCAGTGAGAGGCAGCATGATGAGAACGGCCCGTAGGGCAGGAATCTATCTCCTGGTTCAGCAGTGAGAGGCGGCTTGATGAGAACGTTCCGTAGGGCAGGAATCTATCTCCTGGTTCTGCAGTGAGAGGCGGCATGATGAGAACGGCCCGTAGGGCAGGAATCTATCTCCTGGTTCTGCAGTGAGAGGCGGCTTGATGAGAACGGCCCGTAGGGCAGGAATATATCTCCTGGCTCTGCAGTGAGAGGCGGCTTGATGAGAACGGCCCGTAGGGCAGGAATCTATCTCCTGGTTCTGCAGTGAGAGGCGGCTTGATGAGAACGGCCCGTAGGGCAGGAATCTATCTCCTGGTTCTGCAGTGAGAGGCAGCTTGATGAGAATGGCCCGTAGGGCAGGAATCTATCTCCTGGTTCTGCAGTGAGAGGCGGCTTCATGAGAACGGCCCGTAGGGCAGGAATCTATCTCCTGGTTCTGCAGTGAGAGGCAGCATGATGAGAACGGCCCGTAGGGCAGGAATCTATCTCCTGGTTCTGCAGTGAGAGGCAGCATGATGAGAACGGCCCGTAGGGCAGGAATCTATCTCCTGGTTCTGCAGTGAGAGGCAGCATGAGGAGAACGGCCCGTAGGGCAGGAATCTATCTCCTGGTTCTGCAGTGAGAGGCAGAATGATGAGAACGGCCCGTAGGGCAGGAATCTATCTCCTGGTTCTGCAGTGAGAGGCAGCATGATGAGAACGGCCCGTAGGGCAGGAATCTATCTCCTGGTTCAGCAGTGAGAGGCGGCTTGATGAGAACGGCCCGTAGGGCAGGGATCTATCTCCTGGTTCTGCAGTGAGAGGCGGCTTGATGAGAACGGCCCGTAGGGCAGGAATCTATCTCCTAGTTCTGCAGTGAGAGGCGGCTTGATGAGAACGGCCCGTAGGGCAGGAATCTATCTCCTGGTTCTGCAGTGAGAGGCAGCATGATGAGAACGGCCCGTAGGGCAGGAATCTATCTCCTGGTTCTGCAGTGAGAGGCAGCATGATGAGAACGGCCCGTAGGGCAGGAATCTATCTCCTGGTTCTGCAGTGAGAGGCAGCATGATGAGAACGGCCCGTAGGGCAGGGATCTATCTCCTGGTTCTGCAGTGAGAGGCGGCTTGATGAGAACGGCCCGTAGGGCAGGAATCTATCTCCTGGTTCTGTAGTGAGAGGCGGCTTGATGAGAGCGGCCCGTAGGGCAGGAATCTATCTCCTGGTTCTGCAGTGAGAGGCGGCTTGATGAGAACGGCCCGTAGGGCAGGAATCTATCTCCTGGTTCTGCAGTGAGAGGCGGCTTGATGAGAACGGCCCGTAGGGCAGGGATCTATCTCCTGGTTCTGCAGTGAGAGGCGGCTTGATGAGAACGGCCCGTAGGGCAGGAATCTATCTCCTGGTTCTGTAGTGAGAGGCGGCTTGATGAGAACGGCCCGTAGGGCAGGAATCTATCTCCTGGTTCTGTAGTGAGAGGCGGCTTGATGAGAACGGCCCGTAGGGCAGGAATCTATCTCCTGGTTCTGTAGTGAGAGGCGGCTTGATGAGAACCGCCCGTAGGTCAGGGATCTATCTCCTGGTTCTGCAGTGAGAGGCGGCATGATGAGAACGGCCCGTAGGGCAGGAATCTATCTCCTGGTTCTGCAGTGAGAGGCGGCATGATGAGAACGGCCCGTAGGGCAGGGATCTATCTCCTGGTTCTGCAGTGAGAGGCGGCATGATGAGAACGGCCCGTAGGGCAGGAATCTATCTCCTGGTTCTGTAGTGAGAGGCGGCTTGATAAGAACGGCCCGTAGGGCAGGAATCTATCTCCTGGTTCTGCAGTGAGAGGCGGCTTAAAGAGAACGGCCCGTAGGGCAGGAATCTATCTCCTGGTTCTGCAGTGAGAGGCAGCATGATGAGAACGGCCCGTAGGGCAGGAATCTATCTCCTGGTTCTGCAGTGAGAGGCGGCTTGATGAGAACGGCCCGTAGGGCAGGAATCTATCTCCTGGTTCTGCAGTGAGAGGCAGCATGATGAGAACGGCCCGTAGGGCAGGAATCTATCTCCTGGTTCAGCAGTGAGAGGCGGCTTGATGAGAACGGCCCGTAGGGCAGGAATCTATCTCCTGGTTCTGCAGTGAGAGGCGGCATGATGAGAACGGCCCGTAGGGCAGGAATCTATCTCCTGGTTCTGCAGTGAGAGGCGGCATGATGAGAACGGCCCGTAGGGCAGGAATCTATCTCCTGGTTCTGCAGTGAGAGGCGGCTTGATGAGAACGGCCCGTAGGGCAGGAATATATCTCCTGGCTCTGCAGTGAGAGGCGGCTTGATGAGAACGGCCCGTAGGGCAGGAATCTATCTCCTGGTTCTGCAGTGAGAGGCGGCTTGATGAGAACGGCCCGTAGGGCAGGAATCTATCTCCTGGTTCTGCAGTGAGAGGCAGCTTGATGAGAATGGCCCGTAGGGCAGGAATCTATCTCCTGGTTCTGCAGTGAGAGGCGGCTTGATGAGAACGGCCCGTAGGGCAGGAATCTATCTCCTCGTTCTGCAGTGAGAGGCAGCATGATGAGAACGGCCCGTAGGGCAGGAATCTATCTCCTGGTTCTGCAGTGAGAGGCGGCTTGATGAGAACGGCCCGTAGGGCAGGAATCTATCTCCTGGTTCTGCAGTGAGAGGCAGCATGATGAGAACGGCCCGTAGGGCAGGAATCTATCTCCTGGTTCAGCAGTGAGAGGCGGCTTGATGAGAACGGCCCGTAGGGCAGGAATCTATCTCCTGGTTCTGCAGTGAGAGGCGGCATGATGAGAACGGCCCGTAGGGCAGGAATCTATCTCCTGGTTCTGCAGTGAGAGGCGGCTTGATGAGAACGGCCCGTAGGGCAGGAATATATCTCCTGGCTCTGCAGTGAGAGGCGGCTTGATGAGAACGGCCCGTAGGGCAGGAATCTATCTCCTGGTTCTGCAGTGAGAGGCGGCTTGATGAGAACGGCCCGTAGGGCAGGAATCTATCTCCTGGTTCTGCAGTGAGAGGCAGCTTGATGAGAATGGCCCGTAGGGCAGGAATCTATCTCCTGGTTCTGCAGTGAGAGGCGGCTTCATGAGAACGGCCCGTAGGGCAGGAATCTATCTCCTGGTTCTGCAGTGAGAGGCAGCATGATGAGAACGGCCCGTAGGGCAGGAATCTATCTCCTGGTTCTGCAGTGAGAGGCAGCATGATGAGAACGGCCCGTAGGGCAGGAATCTATCTCCTGGTTCTGCAGTGAGAGGCAGCATGATGAGAACGGCCCGTAGGGCAGGAATCTATCTCCTGGTTCTGCAGTGAGAGGCAGAATGATGAGAACGGCCCGTAGGGCAGGAATCTATCTCCTGGTTCTGCAGTGAGAGGCAGCATGATGAGAACGGCCCGTAGAGCAGGGATCTATCTCCTGGTTCTGCAGTGAGAGGCGGCTTGATGAGAACGGCCCGTAGGGCAGGAATCTATCTCCTGGTTCTGCAGTGAGAGGCGGCTTGATGAGAACGGCCCGTAGGGCAGGAATCTATCTCCTGGTTCTGTAGTGAGAGGCGGCTTGATGAGAGCGGCCCGTAGGGCAGGAATCTATCTCCTGGTTCTGCAGTGAGAGGCGGCTTGATGAGAACGGCCCGTAGGGCAGGAATCTATCTCCTGGTTCTGCAGTGAGAGGCGGCTTGATGAGAACGGCCCGTAGGGCAGGGATCTATCTCCTGGTTCTGCAGTGAGAGGCGGCTTGATGAGAACGGCCCGTAGGGCAGGAATCTATCTCCTGGTTCTGTAGTGAGAGGCGGCTTGATGAGAACGGCCCGTAGGGCAGGAATCTATCTCCTGGTTCTGTAGTGAGAGGCGGCTTGATGAGAACCGCCCGTAGGTCAGGGATCTATCTCCTGGTTCTGCAGTGAGAGGCGGCATGATGAGAACGGCCCGTAGGGCAGGAATCTATCTCCTGGTTCTGCAGTGAGAGGCGGCATGATGAGAACGGCCCGTAGGGCAGGGATCTATCTCCTGGTTCTGCAGTGAGAGGCGGCTTGATGAGAACGGCCCGTAGGGCAGGAATCTATCTCCTGGTTCTGTAGTGAGAGGCGGCTTGATAAGAACGGCCCGTAGGGCAGGAATCTATCTCCTGGTTCTGCAGTGAGAGGCGGCTTAAAGAGAACGGCCCGTAGGGCAGGAATCTATCTCCTGGTTCTGCAGTGAGAGGCAGCATGATGAGAACGGCCCGTAGGGCAGGAATCTATCTCCTGGTTCTGCAGTGAGAGGCGGCTTGATGAGAACGGCCCGTAGGGCAGGAATCTATCTCCTGGTTCTGCAGTGAGAGGCAGCATGATGAGAACGGCCCGTAGGGCAGGAATCTATCTCCTGGTTCAGCAGTGAGAGGCGGCTTGATGAGAACGGCCCGTAGGGCAGGAATCTATCTCCTGGTTCTGCAGTGAGAGGCGGCATGATGAGAACGGCCCGTAGGGCAGGAATCTATCTCCTGGTTCTGCAGTGAGAGGCGGCTTGATGAGAACGGCCCGTAGGGCAGGAATCTATCTCCTGGTTCTGCAGTGAGAGGCGGCATGATGAGAACGGCCCGTAGGGCAGGAATCTATCTCCTGGTTCTGCAGTGAGAGGCGGCTTGATGAGAACGGCCCGTAGGGCAGGAATATATCTCCTGGCTCTGCAGTGAGAGGCGGCTTGATGAGAACGGCCCGTAGGGCAGGAATCTATCTCCTGGTTCTGCAGTGAGAGGCGGCTTGATGAGAACGGCCCGTAGGGCAGGAATATATCTCCTGGCTCTGCAGTGAGAGGCGGCTTGATGAGAACGGCCCGTAGGGCAGGAATCTATCTCCTGGTTCTGCAGTGAGAGGCGGCTTGATGAGAACGGCCCGTAGGGCAGGAATCTATCTCCTGGTTCTGCAGTGAGAGGCAGCTTGATGAGAACGGCCCGTAGGGCAGGAATATATCTCCTGGCTCTGCAGTGAGAGGCGGCTTGATGAGAACGGCCCGTAGGGCAGGAATCTATCTCCTGGTTCTGCAGTGAGAGGCGGCTTGATGAGAACGGCCCGTAGGGCAGGAATCTATCTCCTGGTTCTGCAGTGAGAGGCAGCTTGATGAGAATGGCCCGTAGGGCAGGAATCTATCTCCTGGTTCTGCAGTGAGAGGCGGCTTCATGAGAACGGCCCGTAGGGCAGGAATCTATCTCCTGGTTCTGCAGTGAGAGGCAGCATGATGAGAACGGCCCGTAGGGCAGGAATCTATCTCCTGGTTCTGCAGTGAGAGGCAGCATGATGAGAACGGCCCGTAGGGCAGGAATCTATCTCCTGGTTCTGCAGTGAGAGGCAGCATGATGAGAACGGCCCGTAGGGCAGGAATCTATCTCCTGGTTCTGCAGTGAGAGGCAGAATGATGAGAACGGCCCGTAGGGCAGGAATCTATCTCCTGGTTCTGCAGTGAGAGGCAGCATGATGAGAACGGCCCGTAGAGCAGGGATCTATCTCCTGGTTCTGCAGTGAGAGGCGGCTTGATGAGAACGGCCCGTAGGGCAGGAATCTATCTCCTGGTTCTGCAGTGAGAGGCGGCTTGATGAGAACGGCCCGTAGGGCAGGAATCTATCTCCTGGTTCTGCAGTGAGAGGCGGCTTGATGAGAACGGCCCGTAGGGCAGGGATATATCTCCTGGTTCTGCAGTGAGAGGCGGCTTGATGAGAACGGCCCGTAGGAGAGGAATCTATCTCCTGGTTCTGTAGTGAGAGGCGGCTTGATGAGAACGACCCGTAGGGCAGGAATCTATCTCCTGGTTCTGTAGTGAGAGGCGGCTTGATGAGAACGGCCCGTAGGGCAGGAATCTATCTCCTGGTTCTGCAGTGAGAGGCAGCATGATGAGAACGGCCCGTAGGGCAGGAATCTATCTCCTGGTTCTGCAGTGAGAGGCAGAATGATGAGAACGGCCCGTAGGGCAGGAATCTATCTCCTGGTTCTGCAGTGAGAGGCAGCATGATGAGAACGGCCCGTAGGGCAGGGATCTATCTCCTGGTTCTGCAGTGAGAGGCGGCTTGATGAGAACGGCCCGTAGGGCAGGAATCTATCTCCTGGTTCTGTAGTGAGAGGCGGCTTGATGAGAACGGCCCGTAGGGCAGGAATCTATCTCCTGGTTCTGCAGTGAGAGGCGGCTTGATGAGAACCGCCCGTAGGGCAGGAATGTATCTCCTGGTTCTGCAGTGAGAGGCGGCTTGATGAGAACGGCCCGTAGGAGAGGAATCTATCTCCTGGTTCTGTAGTGAGAGGCGGCTTGATGAGAACGGCCCGTAGGGCAGGAATCTATCTCCTGGTTCTGCAGTGAGAGGCGGCTTGATGAGAACGGCCCGTAGGGCAGGAATCTATCTCCTGGTTCTGCAGTGAGAGGCGGCTTGATGAGAACGACCCGTAGGGCAGGAATCTATCTCCTGGTTCAGCAGTGAGAGGCGGCTTGATGAGAACGGCCCGTAGGGCAGGAATCTATCTCCTGGTTCTGCAGTGAGAGGCAGCATGATGAGAACGGCCCGTAGGGCAGGAATCTATCTCCTGGTTCTGCAGTGAGAGGCGGCTTGATGAGAACGGCCCGTAGGGCAGGAATCTATCTCCTGGTTCTGCAGTGAGAGGCAGCATGATGAGAACGGCCCGTAGGGCAGGAATCTATCTCCTGGTTCTGCAGTGAGAGGCGGCATGATGAGAACGGCCCGTAGGGCAGGAATCTATCTCCTGGTTCTGTAGTGAGAGGCGGCTTGATGAGAACGGCCCGTAGGGCAGGAATCTATCTCCTGGTTCTGCAGTGAGAGGCGGCTTGATGAGAACGGCCCGTAGGGCAGGAATCTATCTCCTGGTTCAGCAGTGAGAGGCGGCATGATGAGAACGGCCCGTAGGGCAGGAATCTATCTCCTGGTTCTGCAGTGAGAGGCAGCATGATGAGAACGGCCCGTAGGGCAGGAATCTATCTCCTGGTTCTGTAGTGAGAGGCGGCTTGATGAGAACGGCCCGTAGGGCAGGAATCTATCTCCTGGTTCTGCAGTGAGAGGCGGCTTGATGAGAACGGCCCGTAGGGCAGGAATCTATCTCCTGGTTCAGCAGTGAGAGGCGGCTTGATGAGAACGGCCCGTCGGGCAGGAATCTATCTCCTGGTTCTGTAGTGAGAGGCGGCTTGATGAGAACGGCCCGTAGGGCAGGAATCTATCTCCTGGTTCAGCAGTGAGAGGCGGCTTGATGAGAACGACCCGTAGGGCAGGAATCTATCTCCTGGTTCTGCAGTGAGAGGCGGCTTGATGAGAACGGCCCGTAGGGCAGGAATCTATCTCCTGGTTCAGCAGTGAGAGGCGGCTTGATGAGAACGGCCCGTAGGGCAGGAATCTATCTCCTGGTTCTGCAGTGAGAGGCGGCTAGATGAGAACGGCCCGTAGGGCAGGAATCTATCTCCTGGTTCTGCAGTGAGAGGCGGCTTGATGAGAACAGCCCGTAGGGCAGGAATCTATCTCCTGGTTCAGCAGTGAGAGGCGGCTTGATGAGAACGACCCGTAGGGCAGGAATCTATCTCCTGGTTCTGCAGTGAGAGGCGGCTTGATGAGAACGGCCCGTAGGGCAGGAATCTATCTCCTGGTTCTGTAGTGAGAGGCGGCTTGATGACAACCGCCCGTAGGTCAGGGATCTATCTCCTGGTTCTGCAGTGAGAGGCGGCTTGATGAGAACGGCCCGTAGGGCAGGAATCTATCTCCTGGTTCTGTAGTGAGAGGCGGCTTGATGAGAACGGCCCGTAGGGCAGGAATCTATCTCCTGGTTCAGCAGTGAGAGGCGGCTTGATGAGAACGGCCCGTAGGGCAGGGATCTATCTCCTGGTTCTGTAGTGAGAGGCGGCTTGATGAGAACGGCCCGTAGGGCAGGGATCTATCTCCTGGTTCAGCAGTGAGAGGCGGCTTGATGAGAACGGCCCGTAGGGCAGGGATCTATCTCCTGGTTCTGTAGTGAGAGGCGGCTTGATGACAACCGCCCAAAGGTCAGGAATCTATCTCCTGGTTCAGCAGTGAGAGGCGGCTTGATGAGAACGGCCCGTAGGGCAGGGATCTATCTCCTGGTTCTGCAGTGAGAGGCGGCTTGATGAGAACGGCCCGTAGGGCAGGAATCTATCTCCTGGTTCTGTAGTGAGAGGCGGCTTGATGAGAACGGCCCGTAGGGCAGGAATCTATCTCCTGGTTCTGCAGTGAGAGGCAGCATGATGAGAACGGCCCGTAGGGCAGGAATCTATCTCCTGGTTCAGCAGTGAGAGGCAGCATGATGAGAACGGCCCGTAGGGCAGGAATCTATCTCCTGGTTCTGCAGTGAGAGGCAGCATGATGAGAACGGCCCGTAGGGCAGGGATCTATCTCCTGGTTCTGCAGTGAGAGGCGGCTTGATGAGAACGGCCCGTAGGGCAGGAATCTATCTCCTGGCTCTGCAGTGAGAGGCGGCTTGATGAGAACGGCCCGTAGGGCAGGAATCTATCTCCTGGTTCTGCAGTGAGAGGCGGCTTGATGAGAACGGCCCGTAGGGCAGGAATCTATCTCCTGGTTCTGCAGTGAGAGGCAGCTTGATGAGAATGGCCCGTAGGGCAGGAATCTATCTTCTGGTTCTGCAGTGAGAGGCGGCTTCATGAGAACGGCCCGTAGGGCAGGAATCTATCTCCTGGTTCTGCAGTGAGAGGCGGCTTCATGAGAACGGCCCGTAGGGCAGGAATCTATCTCCTGGTTCTGCAGTGAGAAGCAGCTTGATGAAAACGGCCCGTAGGGCAGGAATCTATCTCCTGGTTCTGCAGTGAGAGGCGGCTTCATGAGAACGGCCCGTAGGGCAGGAATCTATCTCCTGGTTCTGCAGTGAGAGGCGGCTTCATGAGAACGGCCCGTAGGGCAGGAATCTATCTCCTGGTTCTGCAGTGAGAGGCGGCTTGATGAGAACGGCCCGTAGGGCAGGGATCTACTCCTGGTTCTGTAGTGAGAGGCAGCTTGATGTACAAGTACACCTCTTGGACAGGATGCTAGTCTGTGGTCCCTGGTCAAAAGTAGTGCACGATATAAGGAATAGTGTACCATTTGGACGAAGGAGTCAGTTGAATAGTACTCCTTCCAATGAATAGTAGTTTTTTTTATCAGTAGCTCACCTGTCTCACACAGAGCCTGGGTAGCCCCCTCGGCTAACTCACCTGTCTCACACAGAGACCCAGTGTAGTCTCTCTCACACAGAGCCTGGGTAGCCCCCTCGGCTAACTCACCTGTCTCACACAGAGACCCAGTGTAGCCCCCTCGGCTAACTCACCTGTCTCACACAGAGCCTGGGTATTCCCCTCGGCTATCTCACCTGTCTCACACAGAGCCTGGGTAGCCCTCTCAGCTAACTCACCTGTCTCACAGTGTGTTCCGGTGAAAGCAGCAGGACAGGAGCAGGTATAACCATTCACCTGGTCTTCACACTCCCCTCCATTCAGACAAGGCTGGGAAACACACTGATCCATGTCTGGTTCCACAAACAAACAACACAAATCTACGTTATATAAACCTAGTCGTCGTCTATGTGGGAACATGAGGATTTGTAAAAAAAAGGAGACATTTCCAAGGGTACTAATGAACTAGCTTAGAGCCAAACATGAACTGTTCTCTCTCTCAATTGGTTCGCGTCCCAAATGGCAACCTATTCCCTATGTAGCGCCCTGGTCAAAGTGCACTAGGCAGGGCCCTGGTCCAAGTGCACTAGGCAGGGCCCTGGTCCAAGTGCACTAGGTAGGGCCCTGGTCCAAGTGTACTATGTAGGGCCCTGGTCCAAGTGCACTAGGTAGGGCCCTGGTCCAAGTGCACTATGTAGGGCCCTGGTCCAAGTGTACTATGTAGGGCCCTGGTCCAAGTGCACTATGTAGGGCCCTGGTCCAAGTGTACTATGTCGGGCCCTGGTCCAAGTGCACTATGTAGGGCCTTGGCCAAAGTATACTATGTAGGGCCCTGGTCCAAGTTCACTACGTAGGGCCCTGGTCCAAGTGCACTATGTAGGGCCCTGGTCCAAGTGTACTATGTAGGGCCCTGGTCAAAGTGCACTATGTAGGGCCCTGGTCCAAGTGCACTAGGTAGGGCCCTGGTCCAAGTTCACTATGTAGGGCCCTGGTCCAAGTGCACTATGTAGGGCCCTGGTCCAAGTGCACTAGGTAGGGCCCTGGTCAAAGTGTACTATGTAGGGCCCTGGTCCAAGTGCACTATGCAGGGGGCTACACTGGGTCTCTGTGTGAGACAGGTGAGTTAGCCGAGGGGGCTAGTCTGAGATCTGTGTAACAGAGACAGGTCTGAGATCTGTGTAACAGAGACAGGTCTGAGATCTGTGTATTAGAGACAGGTCTGAGATCTGTGTATTAGAGACAGGTCTGAGATTTGTGTAACAGAGACAGGTCTGAGATCTGTGTAACAGAGACAGGTCTGAGATCTGTGTATTAGAGACAGGTCTGAGATCTGTATAATAGAGACAGGTCTGAGATCTGTGTAACAGAGACAGGTCTGAGATCTGTGTATTAGAGACAGGTCTGAGATCTGTATAATAGAGATAGGTCTAAGATCTGTGTAACAGAGACAGGAATTGAAACTGCAATATGTGTTTGCAGCTGAACTGTGACCTGCTAAAAGCTGTCAATCAGTCCAATACAGGTTTTGTCTTCATGGGAACTCTCTCTGGATGAAGTAACATCTGTCCATTGTAATGTGGAAACCAGAGAGACTGTTTCCTCTGGGGAGAGAGATGTCTGGGTAGCCCCCTCGGCTAACTCACCTGTCTCACACAGAGCCAGTGTAGCGCCCTCGGCTAACTCACCTGTCTCACACAGCGACCCAGTGTAGCCCCCTCGGCTAACTCACCTGTCTCACACAGAGCCTGGGTAGCCCCCTCGGCTAACTCACCTGTCTCACACAGAGACCCAGTGTAGCCCCCTCGGCTATCTCACCTGTCTCACACAGAGCCTGGGTAGCCCTCTCGGCTAACTCACCTGTCTCACACAGAGACCCAGTGTAGCCCCCTCGGCTATCTCACCTGTCTCACACAGAGACCCAGTGTAGCCCCCTCGGCTATCTCACCTGTCTCACACAGAGCCTGGGTAGCCCCCTCGGCTATCTCACCTGTCTCACACAGAGCCTGGGAAGCCCCCTCGGCTAACTCACCTGTCTCACACAGAGACCCAGTGTAGCCCCCTCGGCTAACTCACCTGTCTCACACAGAGACCCAGTGTAGCCCCCTCGGCTAACTCACCTGTCTCACACAGAAACCCAGTGTAGCCTCTCTCACACAGAGCCTGGGTAGCCCCCTCGGCTAACTCACCTGTCTCACACAGAGCCTGGGTAGCCCCCTCGGCTAACTCACCTGTCTCACACAGAGACCCAGTGTAGCCCCCTCGGCTAACTCACCTGTCTCACACAGAGCCTGGGTAGCCCCCTCGGCTAACTCACCTGTCTCACACAGAGCCTGGGTAGCCCCCTCGGCTAACTCACCTGTCTCACACAGAGCCTGGGTAGCCCCCTCGGCTAACTCACCTGTCTCACACAGAGACCCAGTGTAGCCCCCTCGGCTATCTCACCTGTCTCACACAGCGACCCAGTGTAGCCTCTCTGACACAGAGCCTGGGTAGCCCCCTCGGCTAACTCACCTGTCTCACACAGAGACCCAGTGTAGCCCCCTCGGCTAACTCACCTGTCTCACACAGCAACCCAGAGTAGCCTCTCTCACACAGACAGGTGAAGTTGTCGACACCTTGTACACACAGCGCTCCGTTGAGGCAGGCTCCGTCTTTGCACTTGTTAATGTCTGCAGGTAGGAACACACACACACACACACACACACACACACACACACACACACACACACACACACACACACACACACACACACACACACACACACACACACACACACACACACACACACACACACACACACACACACACACACACACACAGAGAGAGAGAGAGAGAGAGACAGACACACAGAGAGATAGACACACAGAGAGACAGACACACAGAGAGACAGACACACAGAGAGACAGACACACAGAGAGACAGACACACAGAGAGACAGACACACAGAGAGATAGACACACAGAGAGACAGACACACAGAGAGACAGACACACAGAGAGACAGACACATATATGTGATATTTACTCAGCTGATGAATATAGCCGCCTCACCCTGAAAATATGTGCTGCTGGCTGTGGAAGATATTAGAGGAGGTTTGATATGTCTCCACAGGCTGGACTGTGGGAACAGGAACGGGGAGAGACAGCAGGCAGGGAGGAGAGGGGGGGACAGGGGGGAGAGGGGGGGACAGGGTAGGACTGAGAGAGGGGGACAGGGTAGGACTGAGAGAGGGGGACAGGGTAGGACTGAGAGAGGGGGTCAGGGTAAGACTGAGAAAGGGGGACATGGTAGGACTGAGAGAGGGGGACAGGGTAGGACTGAGAGAAGGGGACAGGGAGGAGAGGGGGGGACAGGGTAGGACTGAGAGAGGGGGACAGGGTAGGACTGAGAGAGGGGGACAGGGAGGAGAGGGGGGGACAGGGTAGGACTGAGAGAGGGGGACAGGGAGGAGAGGGGGACAGGGTAGGACTGAGAGAGGGGGACAGGGAGGAGAGGGGGGGACAGGGTATGACTGAGAGAGGGGGACAGGGAGGAGAGGGGGGGACAGGGTAGGACTGAGAGAGGGGGACAGGGTAGGACTGAGAGAGGGGGACAGGGAGGAGAGGGGGGGACAGGGCAGAACTGAGAGAGGGGGACAGGGTAGGACTGAGAGAGGGGGACAGGGTAGGACTGAGAGAGGGGGACAGGGAGGAGAGGGGGGGACAGGGTAGGACTGAGAGAGGGGGACAGGGAGAAGAGGGGGGGACAGGGTAGGACTGAGAGAGGGGGACAGGGTAGGAATGAGAGAGGGGGACAGGGAGGAGAGGGGGGGACAGAGTAGGACTGAGAGAGGGGGACAGGGAGAGGAGAGGGGGGGACAGGGTAGGACTGAGAGAGGGGGACAGGGTAGGACTGAGAGAGGGGGACAGGGAGGAGAGGGGGGGGGGACAGGGCAGGACTGAGAGAGGGGGACAGGGTAGGACTGAGAGAGGGGGACAGGGAGGAGAAGGGGGGACAGGGCAGGACTGAGAGAGGGGGACAGGGTAGGACTGAGAGAGGGGGACAGGGAGGAGAGGGGGGGACAGGGCAGAACTGAGAGAGGGGGACAGGGTAGGACTGAGAGAGGGGGCCAGGGAGGAGAGGGGGGGACAGGGCAGGACTGAGAGAGGGGGACAGGGAGGAGAGGGGGGGACAGGGCAGGACTGAGAGAGGGGGACAGGGAGGAGAGGGGGGGGACAGGGCAGGACTGAGAGAGGGGGACAGGGTTGGACTGAGAGAGGGGGACAGGGAGGAGAGGGGGGGACAGGGCAGGACTGAGAGAGGGGGACAGGGTAGGACAGAGAGGGGGACAGGGAGGAGAGGGGGGGACAGGGCAGGACTGAGAGAGGGGGACAGGGTAGGACTGAGAGAGGGAGACAGGGAGGAGAGGGGGGGACAGGGCAGGACTGAAAGAGGGGGACAGGGAGAGGGGAGGAGAGGAGAGAGGGAGAACAGAGGAGAGAGAGAACAGAGAGGAGAGGAGAGAGAGGAGAGAAGAGAGGGGGAACAGAGAGGAGAGGAGAGGAGAGGAGAGGAGAGGAGAGGAGAGGAGAGCGACCTGGCCAAGATAAAGCAAAGCAGTGCGACACAAACAACAACAACACAGAGTTACACATAAAATAAACAAACATATAGTCAATAACACAATAGAAACATAGAAAGATCTATATACAGTGTAAATGTAGAAGATTAGGGAGGTAAAGGCAATAAATAGGCCAGGTGAAAATAATTACAATTTAGCATTAATACTGGAGTGATAGATGTGCAGATGATGATGTGCAAGTAGAGATACTGGGGTGCAAAAGAGCAAGAGGGTAGTGAATATATGGGGATGAGGAAGTTGGATGGGCTATTTACAGATGGGCTGTGTACAGGTACAGGGATCAGTAAGCAGCTCTGACAGCTGATGCTTAAAGTTAGAGAGGGAGATATAAGACTCCAGCTTCAGTGATTTTTGCAATTCGTTCCAGTCATTGGCAGCAGAGAACTGGAAGGAAAGGTGGCCAAAGGAGGTGTTGGCTTTGGGGATGACCAGTGCAATATACCTGCAGGAGCGCGTGCTACGGATGGGTGTTGTTATCGTGACCAGTGAGCTGAGATAAGGCGGGGCTTTACCTAGCAGAGACTTATAGATGACCTGGAGCCAGTGGGTTTGGCAACGAATATGTAGCGAGTGCCAGCCAACGAGAGCATACAGGTCGCAGTGGTGGGTAGTATATGGGGCTTTGGTGACAAAACGGATGGCACTGTGATAGACTACATCCAATTTACTGAGTAGTGTTGGAGGCTATTTTGTAAATGACATCGCCGAAGTCGAGGATCGGTAGGATAGTCAGTTTTACGAGGGTATGTTTGGCGGCATGAGTGAAGGATGCTTTGTTGCGGAATAGGAAGCCGATTCTAGATTTAATTTTGGATTGGAGATGCTTAATGTGAGTCTGGAAGGAGAGTTTACAGTCTAACCAGACACCTAGGTATTTGTAGTTGTCTACATATTCTAAGTCAGAACCGTCCAGAGTATTGATGCTGGACGGGCGGGCAGGTGTGGGCAGTGATCGGTTGAAAAGCATTTAGTTTTACTTGATTTTAAGAGCAGTTGGAGACCACGGAAGGAGAGTTGTATGGCATTGAAGCTCGTCGGGAGGTTAGTTAACACAGTGTCCAAAGAGGGGCCAGAAGTATACAGAATGGTGTCGTCTGCGTAGAGGTGTGTCAGAGAATCAACAGCAGCAAGAGCGACATCATTGATGTATAAGGGGAAGAGAGTCGGCCCGAGAATTGAACCCTGTGGCACCCCCATAGAGACTGCCAGAGGTCCGGACAACAGGCCCTCCGATTTGACACACTGAACTCTGTCTGATAAGTAGTTGGTGAATCAGGCGAGGCAGTCATTTGAGAAACCAAGGCTATTGAGTCTGCCAATAAGAATGTGGGGATTGACAGAGTCGAAAGCCTTGGCCAGTTCGATGAAGACGGCTGCACAGTAATGTCTCTTATCGATGGCGGTTATGATGTCGTTTAGGACCTTGAGCGTGGCTGAGGTGCACCCATGACCAGCTTGGAAACCAGATTGCATAGCGGAGAAGGTACGGTGGGATTCGAAATGGTCGGTGATCTGTTTGTTAACATTAATGTTACAGAGAGACCTGCCAGTGACCTGGTATGCGTATTACAAGCAGATGACCCTAAAGGAAATATCTTATCAGGTTGTGCATTGGCAGGTCAGGTGAAATCCAGCTTTTACAAGCTGACATCCTCTTTCCTGGCCCAGCAGAGCATGGAGCAGAGAGGAGAGAGGAGCAGAGAGGAGCAGAGAGCAGCAGAGAGGAGCAGAGAGGAGCAGAGAGGAGCAGAGCAGAGAGGAGAGAGGAGCAGAGAGGAGCGAAGACCAGAGAGGAGAGAGGAGTGGAACAGAGACCAGAGAGGAGAGAGGAGTGGAACAGAGACCAGAGAGGAAAGAGGAGAGAGGAGAGACCAGAGAGGAGAGAGGAGAGAGGAGCAGAGAGGAGCAGAGCAGAGAGGAGAGAGGAGCAGAGAGGAGCGAAGACCAGAGAGGAGAGAGGAGTGGAACAGAGACCAGAGAGGAGAGAGGAGTGGAACAGAGACCAGAGAGGAGAGAGGAGAGAGGAGTGGGACAGAGACCAGAGGGGAGAGAGGAGAGAGGAGAGAGGAGAGACCAGAGAGGAGAGAGGAGAGAGGAGTGGGACAAGGTTGTGGGACAGATGGTTGTGTGATTGGGGTAAAGGTAGAGTAAGGAGAGAGGGAGGAAGAGAGGGTACTGTACCTGTTTGGCAGACTGTCCCTGTAAACTCGTTTGGACACTGGCAGGTGAACCCGTTAACCTGGTCTGAGCAGGTACCTCCGTTCTGACAGGGGAAGGACGAACACTCCTCCACATCTACACACACAGAGAGAGACAGAGAGACATGAGGATGAAGAGGGGGACTGCAGTATCAACACATACAAGACTGAACAAACCCACGCTGATTTAGTAGAAGGTATTGAATTGTCCAAGAGGAGTGTTACAGAGAGACCTGGCAGGAGGAGTGTTACAGAGAGACCTGGCAGGAGGAGAGTTACAGAGAAACCTGGCAGGAGGAGAGTTACAGAGAAACCTGGCAGGAGGAGAGTTACAGAGAGACCTGGCAGGAGGAGAGTTACAGAGAGACCTGGCAGGAGGAGTGTTGCAGAGAGACCTGGCAGGAGGACAGTTACAGAGAGACCTGGCAGGAGGAGTGTTACAGAGAGACCTGGCAGGAGGAGTGTTACAGAGACCTGGCAGGAGGAGTGTTACAGAGAGACCTGGCAGGAGGAGAGTTACAGAGAGACCTGGCAGGAGGAGAGTTACAGAGATACCTGGCAGGAGGAGTGTTACAGAGAGACCTGGCAGGAGGAGAGTTACAGAGAGACCTGGCAGGAGGAGAGTTACAGAGAGACCTGGCAGGAGGAGAGTTACAGAGAGACCTGGCAGGAGGAGTGTTACAGAGAGACCTGGCAGGAGGAGAGTTACAGAGATACCTGGCAGGAGGAGTATTGCAGAGAGACCTGGCAGGAGGAGTGTTGCAGAGAGACCTGGCAGGAGGAGTGTTATAGAGTGACCTGGCAGGAGGAGCAGAGAGACCTGGCAGGAGGAGTGTTACAGAGAGACCTGGCAGGAGGAGTGTTACAGAGAGACCTGGCAGGAGGAGTATTGCAGAGAGACCTGGCAGGAGGACAGTTACAGAGAGACCTGGCAGGAGGAGAGTTGCAGAGTGACCTGGCAGGAGGAGAGTTACAGATAGACCTGGCAGGAGGAGTGTTTCAGAGAGACCTGGTAGGAGGAGAGTTACAGAGAGATCTGGCAGGAGGAGTATTGCAGAGAGACCTGGCAGGAGGAGTGTTACAGAGTGACCTGGCAGGAGGAGAGTTACAGAGAGACCTGGCAGGAGGAGTGTTATTGAGAGACCTGGCAGGAGGAGTGTTATAGAGTGACCTGGCAGGAGGAGGAGAGAGACCTGGCAGGAGGAGTGTTACAGAGAGACCTGGCAGGAGGAGAGTTACAGAGAGACCTGGCAGGAGGAGTGTTACAGAGAGACCTGGCAGGAGGAGTGTTACAGAGACACCTGGCAGGAGGAGTGTTACAGAGAGACCTGGCAGGAGGAGTGTTATAGAGTGACCTGGCAGGAGGAGCAGAGATACCTGGCAGGAGGAGTGTTACAGAGAGACCTGGCAGGAGGAGCAGAGAGACCTGGCAGGAGGAGTGAAACAGAGAGACCTGGCAGGAGGAGTGTTACAGAGAGACTTGGCAGGAGGAGAGTTACAGAGAGACCTGGCAGGAGGAGTGAAACAGAGAGACCTGGCGGGAGGAGAGTTACAGAGAGACCTGGCAGGAGGAGTGTTACAGAGAGACCTGGCAGGAGGAGTGTTACAGAGAGACCTGGCAGGAGGAGTGTTATAGAGTGACCTGGCAGGAGGAGCAGAGAGACCTGATAGGAGGAGTGTTACAGAGACACCTGGCAGGAGGAGAGTTACAGAGAAACCTGGCAGGAGGAGAGTTACAGAGAGACCTGGCAGGAGGAGTGTTACAGAGAGACCTGGCAGGAGGAAAGTTACAGAGAGACCTGGCAGGAGGAGTGTTACAGAGAGACCTGGCAGGAGGAGTGTTACAGAGTGACCTGGCAGGAGGAGTGTTACAGAGATACCTAGCAAGAGGAGTGTTATAGAGTGACCTGGCAGGAGGAGCAGAGAGACCTGGCAGTGACCTGGTATGCGTATTACAAGCAGATGACCCTAAAGGAAATATCTTATCAGGTTGTGCATTGGCAGGTCAGGTGAAATCCAGCTTTTAAAAGCTGACATCCTCTTTCCTGGCCCAGCAGAGCATGGAGCAGAGAGGAGCAGAGAGGAGCAGAGAGCAGAGAGGAGAGAGGAGCAGAGAGGAGAGAGGAGCAGAGAGGAGCAGAGAGCAGAGAGGAGCAGAGAGGAGAGAGGAGAGAGGAGCAGAGAGGAGAGAGGAGCAGAGAGGAGCAGAGAGCAGAGAGGAGAGAGGAGCAGAGAGGAGCAGAGAGGAGAGAGGAGAGGGGAGCAGAGAGGAGCAGAGAGGAGAGAGGAGCAGAGAGGAGCAGAGAGGAGAGAGGAGCAGAGAGGAGAGAGGAGCAGAGAGGAGCAGAGAGGACCAGAGAGCAGAGAGGAGAGAGGAGCAGAGAGGAGCAGAGAGGAGAGAGGAGGAGAGAGGAGCAGAGAGGAGCAGAGAGGAGAGAGGAGCAGAGAGGAGCAGAGAGGAGAGAGGAGCAGAGAGGAGCAGAGAGGAGAGAGTAGCAGAGAGGAGCAGAGAGGAGAGAGGAGCAGAGAGGAGAGAGGAGCAGAGAGGAGCAGAGAGGAGAGAGGAGCAGAGAGGAGCAGAGAGGAGAGAGGAGCAGAGAGGAGCAGAGAGGAGAGAGGAGCAGAGAGGAGCAGAGAGGAGAGAGGAGCAGAGAGGAGCAGAGAGGAGAGAGGAGCAGAGAGGAGCAGAGAGCAGAGAGGAGAGAGAAGCAGAGAGGAGAGAGGAGCAGAGAGGAGCAGAGAGGAGAGAGGAGCAGAGAGGAGCAGAGAGGAGAGAGGAGCAGAGAGGAGCAGAGAGGAGCAGAGAGGAGAGAGGAGCAGAGAGGAGCAGAGAGGAGCAGAGAGGAGCAGAGAGGAGAGAGGAGCAGAGAGGAGAGAGGAGCAGAGAGGAGCAGAGAGGAGAGAGGAGCAGAGAGGAGAGAGGAGCAGAGAGGAGCAGGGCTGGGAGGAGGATACCTGATTCCCAAATCAACCTCTAGCCCTTGACCCCCATCCCCTAGGCCCTAACTCCTAGCCCCTAACCCCTAGCCCTTAACTCCTAGCCCCTAACCCCTAGCCCTTAACCCCTAACCCCTAACCCCTAGCCCCTAACCCTTAACCCTTAACCCCTAGCCCCTAGCCCTTAACCCCTAGCCCCTAAACCCTAGCCCCTAACCCCTAGCCCTTAACCCCTAGCCCCTTGCCCCTAGCCCCTAACCCCTAGTCCCTAACCCCTAGCCCCTAACCTCTAACCAGTAGCCCCTAACCCTTACCCCTAACCCTATCCCCTAACCCCTAGCCCTTAACCCCTAGCCCCTAACCCTTATCCCTTAACCCCTAACCCCTAGCCCTTAACCCTTAACCCCTAGCCCCTAACCCCTAGCCCTTAATCCCTAACCCCTAGCCCCTAATCCTTACCCCCTAACCAGTAACCCCTAACCCCTAGCCACTAATCCATAGCACCTAACCAGTAGCCCCTAGTCCCTAACCCCTAGCCCCTAACCCCTAGCCCCTAGACCCTAAACCCTAGCCCCTAACCAGTAGCCCCTAACCATTAATGCCTAGCCCCTAACCCCTAGCCCCTAGACTCTAATCCCTAGCCCCTAACTAGTAGCCCCAACCATTAACCCCTAGCCCCTAACCCCTAGCCCCTAGCCCCTAACCATTAACCCCTAGCCCCTAACCAGTAGCCCCTAACCATTAACCCCTAGCCTCTAACCCCTAGCCCCTAGCCCCTAACCCCTAGCCCCTAATCCCTAGCCCCTAACCATTAACCCCTATCCCCTAACCCTTAGCCCCTAATCCCTAGCCCCTAACCATTAACCCATGGCCCCTAACCAGTAGCCCCTAACCCTTAGCCCCTAATCCTTAGCCCCTAACCAGTAACCCCTAACCCCTAAACCTTAGCCCCTAATCCCTAGCCCCTAACCATTAACCCATGGCCCCTAACCAGTAGCCCCTAACCATTAACCAGTAGCCCCTAACCATTAATCCCTAGCCCCTAACCATTAACCCCTAGCCCCTAACCCCTAGCCCCTAACCAGTAGCCCCTAACCATTAACCCCTAGCCCCTAACCCCTAGCCCCTAATCCCTAGCCCCTAACCATTAACCCCTAGCCCCTAACCAGTAGCCCCTAACCATTAACCCCTAGCCCCTAACCAGTAGCCCCTAACCATTAACCCCTAGCCCCTAACCCCTAGCCCCTAATCCCTAGGTCCTAACCATTAACCCCTAGCCCCTAACCAGTAGCCCCTAACCATTAACCCCTAGCCCTTACCCCTAATCCCTAGTCCTTAACCCCTAACCTCTAGCCCTAACCAGTAGCCCCTAACCAGTAGCCCCTAACCCCTAGCCCTTACCCCTAATCCCTAGCCCCTAACCCCTAATCCCTAGCCCCTAATCCCTAGCCCTTACGCCCAGAGCAGAGAGAGGGGTGGGGGCCCTGTCCAGTAAACCTCCAGCCCCTACTCACTAGACCTGAAAGAGTATACACTCTGTATGTACTATGTGTATATATATATATATATATATATATATATATATATATACAGTTGAAGTCGAAAGTTTCCATACACCTTAGCCAAAAACATTTAAACTCAGTTTTTCACAATTCCGGACATTTAATCATAGTAAAGATTCCCCGTCTTAGGTCATTTAGGATCACCACTTTATTTGAAGAATGTGAAATGTCAGAATAATAGTAGAGAGAATGATTTATTTCAGCTTTTATTTCTTTCATCACATTCCCAGTGGGTCAGAAGTTTACATACACTCAATTAGTATTTGGTAGCATTGTCTTTAAAATGGTTTAACTTGGGTCAAAAGTTTCGGGTTGCCTTCCACAAGCTTCCCACAATAACTTGGGTGAATTTTGGCCCATTCCTTCTGACAGAGCTGGTGTAACTGAGTCAGGTTTGTAGGCCTCCTTGCTCGCACACACTTTTTCAGTTCTTCCCACAATTTTTCTATAGGATTGAGGTCAGGGCTTTGTGATGCCCACTCCAATACCTTGACTTTGTTGTCCTTAAGCCATTTTGCCACAACTTCGGAAGTATGCTTGGGATCATTGTCCATTTGGAAGACCCATTTGCAACCAAGCTTTAACTTCCTGACTGACGTCTTGAGATGTTGCTTCAATATATCCACATAATTTTACAACCTCATGATGCCATCTATTTTGTGAAGTGCACCAGTCCCTCCTGCAGCAAAGCACCCCCACAACATGATGCTGCCACCCCCATGTTTCACGGTTGGGATGGTGTTCTTCGGCTTGCAAGCCTCCCCTTTTTCCTCTAAACATAACGATGGTCATTATGGCCAAACAGCTCTATTTTTGTTTCATCAGACCAGAGGACATTTCTCCAAAAAGTACGATCTGTGTGCCCATGTGCAGTTGCAAACCGTAGTCTGGCTTTTTTATGGTGGTTTTGGAGTAGTTGCTTCTTCCTTGCTGAGCGGCCTTTCAGGTTATGTCGATATAGGACTCGTTTTACTGTGGATATAGATACTTTTGTACCTGTTTCCTACAGCATCTTCACAAGGTCCTTTGCTGTTGTTCTGGGAGTGATTTGCACTTTTCGCACCAAAGTATGTTCATCTCTAGGAGACAGAACGCGTCTCCTTCCTGAGCGGTATGACGGCTGCGTAGTCCCATGGTGTTTATACTTGCATACTATTATTTGTACAGATGAACGTGGTTCCTTCAGGCATTTGGAAATTGCTCCCAAGGATGAAGCAGACTTGTGGAGGTCTACATTTGTTTTTCTAAGGTCTTGGCTGATTTCTTTTGATTTTCCCATGATGTCAAGCAAAGAGGCACTGAGTTTGAAGGTAGGCCTTGAAATACATCCACAGGTACACCTCCAATTGACTCAAATGATGTCAATTAGCCTATAAGAAGCTTCTAAAGCCATTTTCTGAAATGTTCCAAGCTGTTTGAAGGCACAGTCAACTTAGTGTATGTAAACTTCTGACCCACTGGAATTGTGGTACAGTGAATTATAAGTGAAATAAATAATTCTCTCTACTATTGTTCTGACATTTCACATTCTTAAAATGAAGTGGTGATCCTAACTGACCTAAGACATTTTTACTGGGATTCAATGTCAGGAATTGCGAAAACCTCTTCATGAAAATGGGTTTCCATGGCCGAGCAGCTGCACACAAGCCTAAGATCGCCATGCGTCGGCTGGAGTGGTGTCAAGCGTGTTCTCAGGAGTCATGAATCACGCTTCACCATCTGGCAGTCCGACGAACGAGTCTGGGTTTGGCGGATACCAGGAGAGCGCTACCTGCCCCAATTCATAGGGACAACTGTAAAGTTTGGTGGAGGAGGAAAATTGGTCTGGGGATGTTTTTCATGGTTCAGGCCCCTTAGTTCCAGTGAATTAAAATCTTAAGGCTACAGCATACAATGACATTCTAGATGATTCTGTCCTTCCAACTTAGTGGCAGCATTTTAGGGAAGGCCCTTCCATGTTTCAGCTTGAAAAAAGCTGCAGTGCACAAAGCGAGGTCCATACAGAAATGTTTTGTTGAGATCAGTGTGGAAGAACTTGACTAGCCTGCACAGAGCCCTGACCTCAACCCCATTGAACACCTTTGGGATGAATTGGAACGCCGACCGCGAGCCAGACCTAATCGTTCAACATCAGGGCCCGACATCACTCATGCTCTTGTGGTTGAATGAAAGCAAGTCCCCGCAGCAATGTACCAACATCTAGTGGAAAGCCTTCCCAGAAGAGTGGAGGCTGTTATAGCAGCAAAGGGAGGGGTCCAACTCAATATTAATGCCCATGATTTTGGAATGAGATGTTCACATACTTTTTGGTCATGTAGTGTATGTATGAACTATGCATTGATACATCCAGCCCAAAGGTTTAAGAAAATGTTTACTAGTCACCAAAGTTCCGGAGCATGTCTTTAAACCTATCAAATCCTCTCAGATCTAGGGGCTACGAGGTTGCTTCTAAAGAGGGACTCTGCGGCAGAACGGAGCAGAGTGACTGTGGTCAAAGGTTAAAGTTCACCGACTGACCTATCTGGCACCGGGGTCCTGTGAAGCCAGCCAGACAGGAGCAGGTGAAGGAAGGGTTTCCGGTGATGCAGTCGTCTATACAGCGACCTCCGTTCAGACAGGGTCGAAGGTGAGGGCACACAGATGCTGCGGAGGAGAGACGGAACAGCTAGTTAGTGAGGAGGAGAGATAGAACAGCTAGTTAGTGAGGAGGAGAGATAGAACAGCTAGTTAGTGAGGAGGAGAGATAGAACAGTTAGTTAGTGAGGAGGAGAGATAGAACAGCTAGTTAGTGAGGAGAGATAGAACAGCTAGTTAGTGAGGAGAGATAGAACAGCTAGTTAGTGAGGAGGAGAGATAGAACAGCTAGTTAGTGAGGAGGAGAGATAGAACAGCTAGTTAGTGAGGAGGAGAGATAGAACAGCTAGTTAGTGAGGAGGAGAGATAGACAGCTAGTTAGTGAGGAGAGATAGAACAGTTAGTTAGTGAGGAGGAGAGATAGAACAGCTAGTTAGTGAGGAGAGATAGAACAGTTAGTTGGTGAGGAGGAGAGATAGAACAGCTAGTTAGTGAGGAGAAGATAGAACAGCTAGTTAGTGAGGAGAGATAGAACAGCTAGTTAGTGAGGAGAGATAGAACAGCTAGTTAGTGAGGAGGAGAGACAGAACAGCTAGTTAGTGAGGAGAGATAGAACAGTTAGTTAGTGAGGAGAGATAGAACAGCTAGTTAGTGAGGAGAGATAGAACAGCTAGTTAGTGAGGAGAGATAGAACAGTTAGTTGGTGAGGAGGAGAAGATAGAACAGCTAGTTAGTGAGGAGAGATAGAACAGCTAGTTAGTGAGGAGAAGATAGAACAGCTAGTTAGTGAGGAGGAGAGATAGAACAGCTAGTTAGTGAGGAGGAGAGATAGAACAGTTAGTTAGTGAGGAGAGATAGAACAGTTAGTTAGTGAGGAGAAGATAGAACAGCTAGTTAGTGAGGAGAGATAGAACAGCTAGTTAGTGAGGAGGAGAGATAGACCAGCTAGTTAGTGAGGAGGAGAGATAGACCAGCTAGTTAGTGAGGAGGAGAGATAGACCAGCTAGTTAGTGAGGAGAGATAGAACAGCTAGTTAGTGAGGAGAGATAGAACAGCTAGTTAGTGAGGAGGAGAGATAGAACAGCTAGTTAGTGAGGAGAAGAGACAGAACAGTTAGTTAGTAAGGAGAGATAGACCAGTTAGTTAATGAGGAGAGATAGAACAGCTAGTTAGGGAGGAGGAGAGATAGAACAGTTAGTTGGTGAGGAGGAGAGATAGAACAGCTAGTTAGTGAGGAGAGATAGAACAGCTAGTTAGTGAGGAGGAGAGATAGAACAGCTAGTTAGTGAGGAGAGATAGAACAGTTAGTTGGTGAGGAGGAGAGATAGAACAGCTAGTTAGTGAGGAGAGATAGAACAGCTAGTTAGTGAGGAGAGATAGAACAGCTAGTTAGTGAGGAGAGATAGAACAGTTAGTTAGTGAGGAGGAGAGATAGAACAGCTAGTTAGTGAGGAGAGATAGAACAGCTAGTTAGTGAGGAGAGATAGAACAGCTGGTTAGTGAGGAGAGATAGAACAGCTAGTTAGTGAGGAGAGATAGAACAGCTAGTTAGTGAGGAGAGATAGAACAGTTAGTTAGTGAGGAGAGATATTACAGCTAGTTAGTGAGGAGGAGAGATAGAACAGCTAGTTAGTGAGGAGAGATAGAACAGCTAGTTAGTGAGGAGAGATAGAACAGTTAGTTAGTGAGGAGGAGAGATAGAACAGCTAGTTAGTGAGGAGAGATAGAACAGCTAGTTAGTGAGGAGAGATAGAACAGCTAGTTAGTGAGGAGAGATAGAACAGCTAGTTAGTGAGGAGAGATAGAACAGTTAGTTACTGAGGAGGAGAGATAGAACAGCTAGTTAGTGAGGAGAGATAGAACAGCTAGTTAGTGAGGAGAGATAGAACAGCTAGTTAGTGATGAGAGATAGATCAGCTAGTTAGTGAGGAGAGACAGAACAGTTAGTTAGTGAGGAGGAGAGACAGAACAGCTAGTTAGTGAGGAGAGATAGAACAGCTAGTTAGTGAGGAGAGATAGAACAGCTAGTTAGTGAGGAGAGATAGAACAGTTAGTTAGTGAGGAGATACAGAACAGTTAGTTAGTGAGGAGAGACAGAACAGCTAGTTAGTGAGGAGAGATAGAACAGCTAGTTAGTGAGGAGAGACAGAACAGCTAGTTAGTGAGGAGAGACAGAACAGCTAGTTAGTGAGGAGAGATAGAACAGCTAGTTAGTGAGGAGAGACAGAACAGCTAGTTAGTGAGGAGAGATAGAACAGCTAGTTAGTGAGGAGGAGAGATAGAACAGCTAGTTAGTGAGGAGAGATAGAACAGTTAGTTAGTGAGGAGAGATAGAACAGTTAGTTAGTGAGGCGAGATAGAACAGCTAGTTAGTGAGGAGGAGAGATAGAACAGCTAGTTAGTGAGGAGAGATAGAACAGTTAGTTAGTGAGGAGGAGAGATAGAACAGATAGTTAGTGAGGAGAGATAGAACAGCTAGTTAGTGAGGAGAGATAGAACAGCTAGTTAGTGAGGAGAGATAGAACAGCTAGTTAGTGAGGAGAGATAGAACAGTCCTAGTCCCATACGTCAAGCAGCGTCGGTCCTAGTCCCATACGTCAAGTAGCGTCAGTCCTAGTCCCATATGTCAAGTAGCGTCAGTCCTAGTCCCATACGTCAAGCAACGTCAGTCCTAGTCCCATATGTCAAGCAGCGTCAGTCCTAGTCCCATACGTCAAGCAGCGTCAGTCCTAGTCCCATACGTCAAGCAGCGTCAGTCCTAGTCCCATATGTCAAGTAGCGTCAGTCCTAGTCCCATACGTCATGCAGCGTCGGTCCTAGTCCCATACGTCAAGCAGCGTCGGTCCTAGTCCCATACGTCAAGCAGCGTCGGTCCTAGTCCCATACGTCAAGCAGCGTCGGTCCTAGTCCCATACGTCAAGCAGCATCAGTCCTAGTCCCATACGTCAAGCAGCGTCAGTCCTAGTCCCATATGTCAAGTAGCGTCAGTCCTAGTCCCATACGTCATGCAGCGTCAGTCCTAGTCCCATACGTCAAGCCGCGTCGGTCCTAGTCCCATACGTCATGCAGCGTCGGTCCTAGTCCCATACGTCAAGCAGCGTCAGTCCTAGTCCCATACGTCAAGCAGCGTCAGTCCTAGTCCCATACGTCATGCAGCGTCAGTCCTACATAACGCTAGTCCAGCTAAGACAATGGAGGATAGGGTACATCATACAAATGTTTTGTCAAATCAAATCACAATCATCTCACAATTATATTAAAGTGCATTTAACGACGTCACAATACACTTCATTTGTATTAATTTTAATTAATTTGTATTATTTGTATCATAATCACTAAACATCCATCCAATCCCTCCTCCATCTTACCGGAGTCGTTGCATCCGCCCACCTCCACCTGGGCATTGTCAATACGGAACACCCATCTCCCGGGGTAACCCACATTGGTGGTTCCCTCCACATCCACGACATCATCAGTACGAGACCCCGGGATGTTGAAGTAACGTTTCCCGTCGCCAGCGTTAAAACCTGCCTAGGAGCAGACGTTACAGTTTAGAGTGATGTTGTAGAGACCACCCTTAAAGACATGCTCCGGGTGATGTTGAAGAGACCACCCTTAAAGACATGCTCCGGGTGATGTTGAAGAGACCACCCTTAAAGACATGATCCGGGTGATGTTGAAGAGACCACCCTTAAAGACATTCTCCGGGTGATGTTGAAGAGACCACCCTTAAAGACATGCTCCGGGTGATGTTGAAGAGACCACCCTTAAAGACATGCTCCGGGTGATGTTGAAGAGACCACCCTTAAAGACATGCTCCGGGTGATGTTGAAGAGACCACCCTTAAAGACATGCTCCGGGTGATGTTGTAGAGACCACCCTTAAAGACATGCTCCGGGTGATGTTGAAGAGACCACCCTTAAAGACATGCTCCGGGTGATGTTGTAGAGACCACCCTTAAAGACATGCTCCGGGTGATGTTGAAGAGACCACCCTTAAAGACATGCTCCGGGTGATGTTGTAGAGACCACCCTTAAAGACATGCTCCGGGTGATGTTGTAGAGACCACCCTTAAAGACATGCTCCGGGTGATGTTGTAGAGACCACCCTTAAAGACATGCTCCGGGTGATGCTGAAGAGACCACCCTTAAAGACATGCTCCGGACGGAACTTTGGCAACTACTAAGTATTTGTAAACCTCCTGCTTTGGGCTGGATAGTGTCCATGTGTAGTTTATATATAATCTAGAAGGAGAATTACACTATTACCTCAATTAGCCATGAAATCCCTAGTTTGAAAGCAATTGCTTTTCTGGAAGCTGTGTGATTTTCTCTACATTTTCCCCCCTACATTTTCCCCCCTACATTTTCCCCCCTACCTAGCAACCAGGTCAGCCCCCTAGCTGACCTAGAGAGAGAGAGAAAGAGAGAGAGAGAGAAAGCGAGAGAGATGGAAGAGAGATGGAGAGAGAGAGATGGGGAGAGAGAGAGATGGGGAGAGAGAGAGATGGGGAGAGAGAGAGAGAGAGATAGATAGAGAGAGAGATGGGGAGAGAAAGAGAGAGAGAGATGGGGAGAGAGAGAGAGAGAGAGAGAGAGATGGGGAGAGAAAGAGAGAGAGAGATGGGGAGAGAAAGAGAGAGAGATGGGGAGAGAGAGAGAGAGAGATGGGGAGAGAGAGAGATAGGGGGAGAGAGAGATGGGGAGAGAGAGAGATGGGGAGAGAGAGAGATGGGGAGAGAGAGAGATGGGGAGAGAGAGAGTGAGAGAAAGAGAGTGAGATAGAGATGGGGAGATAGAGAGAGAGAGAGAGAGATGGGGGGAGAGAGAGCAATGACGTGGTACACATATGTTACCTAGTGGGCAATTTTCGGGGACCACTTTTGGCTTCTGAGCGCTACTTTCAGAACTGCTGGCTTAAAACATATATACGAAAGTACTGGAGGATCTCTTTAAATCTGTGTCCCAAGGGCCCGTAAGGCTCTGTTCAAAAGTAGTGCACTTTATAGGGAATATAGGGTGCCATTAGGGTCACGACCTTAGAACAAATGGGACACTTCATCTAAATCGCCTTATAGGTCTATGAGCTGTCTGAATACATTTCTAATGACACACTACTAACACACCTCACTGAAAACTCCCAGACTACCAGAGAGCAAAAAGAAAGCCTGTATGAGGGTTCCAAAGGAAGCTTACGGAAAGATCTCAATGCCCAGCCATGTTGTCTGAGAATTTTAATTCAACCTGAAATCGCAATCTCAAATTTCCAAGACGCTTAAGAGGCTCAAATCCGGGTGAAGTGTTCTATTGTTTCCTCATGGGACTGCTGAGTAAACTAAACATTAAGTACACCTTCCTAATATTGAGTTGCACCCCTCCCCCCCCCCTTTTGTCCTCAGAACAGCCTCAATTTGTCGGGGCATGGACTCTACAAGGTGTCGAAAGCGTTCCAAGGGATGCTGGTCCATGTTGACTCAAGTTGGCTAGATGTCCTTTGGGTGGTGGACTACTCTTGATACACACGGGAAACTGTTGGAGTGTGGAAAAACCCAGCAGCATTGCAGTTCTTGACACAAACCGGTGCGCCTGGCACCTACTACCATACTCCGGTCAAAGGCGCTTATATTTTTTTGTCTTGTCCCATTCACCCTCAAATACAATCCATGTCTCAATTGTCTCTTAAAAATACTTCTTTAACCCCTTTTTCTACACTGATTTGAAGTGGATTTAACAAGTGACACCAATAAGGGATCATAGCTTCCACCTGGATTCACCTTGTCAGTTACATAAGTATTCACACCACTGAGTCAATACATGTTAGAATTGCCTTTGGCAGCGATTACAGCTGTGAGTCTTTCTGGGTACGTCTCTAAGAGCTTTACACACCTGGATTGTACAATATTTGCACATAATTTTTTGTATTTATTCTTCAAGCTGTCAAATTGGTTGTTGATCATTGCTTGACAACCATTTTCAAGTCTTGCCATAGATTTTCAAGCAGATTAAAGTATTTAAAAAAATCCCACAGCATGATGCTGCCACCACCACGCTTCACCGTAGGGATGGTGCCAGGTTTCCTCCAGACGTGACACTTGGCATTCAGGCCAAAGAGTTCAATCTTGGTTTCACCAGATCAGAGAATCTTGTTTCTCATTGTCTGAGAGTCTTTACGTGACTTTTGGCAAACTCCAAGTGGGCTGTCCACTCTACCATAAAGGCCTGATTGGTGGAGTATTGCAGAGATGGTTTTCCTTCTGGAAGGTTCTCCCATCACCACAGAGTAACGGGTCCTAGGTCACCTCCATGACCAAGGTCCTTCTCCCCCGATTGCCGGGCAGCCAGCTCTAGGAAGAGTCTCGGGGGTTCCAAACTTCTTCCATTTAAGAATGATGGAGGCCACTATGTTCTTGGGGACCTTCAATGCTGCAGAAATGTTTTGGTACCCTTCCTCAGATCTGTGCCTCGACACAATCCTGTCTCGGGGCTCTATGGACAATTCCTTCGACCTCATGGCTTGGTTGTTGCTCTGACATGTGCCGTCAACTGTGGGACCTTAAATAGACAGGTGTGTGCCTTTCCAAATCATGTACAATCTATTCAATATGCCACATGTGGACTCCATCAAGTTGTAAAAACATCTCAAGGATGATCAATGGAAACAGGATGCACCTGAGCTAAATTTAGAGTCTCATAGCAAAGGGTCTGAATACTTATGTAAATAAGGTATTTCTGTTTTTTATTCTTAATATATCTGCAAACATTTTGAAAAAACTATTTTCACTTTGCCATGATGGGGTATTTTGTATAGATCGATGAGGATTTTAAAAATTTAATCCATTTTAGAGTAAGGATGTTACGAAAAAAGATTTGGAAAAAGTCGAGGGGTCTGAAAACTTTCCGTATATATAGATAGATAGACATTTTCACTGAGTGTACAAAACATTAAGAACACCTGCTCTTTCCATGACATAGACTGACAGTCACACCTTGACCTTAGATATCTCTGTTTTTCTATATATTTTGGTTAGGTGTGAATAGCTAGTTTTTGTATGTCTAGGGTTTTTGTATGTCTATGGTGGCCTGATATGGTTCCCAATCAGAGGCAGCTGTTAATCGTTGTCTCTGATTGGGGATCATATTTAGGTAGCCATTTTCCTTGTTTCTGTTGTGGGATCTTGTCTACATTAAGTTGCCTGAGTGCATACCAGTAGCTTCACGTTTCGTTCGGTTGTTTGTTGTTTTGTTTTGGTGAGTTTCAGTTGATTAAAATGATGTGGAACTCTACTCACGGTGCGTCTTGGTCTCATCTTTACGACGAACGTGACACTCACCAGATGAATCACATTTTATTGGTCATATTTTGCAGATGTTATTGCAGGTGTAGCGAAATGCTTGAATCCAGGTGAAAGCTATGATCCCTTATTGATGTCACCTGTTAAATCCACTTCAATCAGTGTAGATGAAAGGGAGGAGACGTGGTTAAAGAAGGATTTTTTAAGTCTTGAGACATGGATTGTGTATGTGTACCATTCAGAGGGTGAACGGGCAAGACAAAATAAAAGTGCCATTCAACGGGGTATGGTAGTAGGTGCCAGGCGCACCGGTTTGAGTCAAGAACTGCAACGCTGCTGGGTTTTTCACGCTCAACTGTTTTCCTGTGTGTATCTAGAATGGTCCACCACCCAAATGACATCCAGCCAACTTGACACAACTGTGGGAAAGCATTAGAGTCAACATGGGCCAGCATCCCTGTGGAACGATTTCGACACCTGTGTGAGGACATCTCTGCGATGTTACTTATAAACACGTTTTTTGAAGACGTCTCTGTGATCTTACCTGTGCAGCGATGCCCCCTAGCCCCGCCAGGTCTCCTCCACTGCTGGCATGCATGCCTGTAGTCCAGCTGACGTCATGATACTGGAAGATGGTGAAGGAAAGCTCTTCGTTGGTGATCAGTATCACTTGGAACGTATTCACCTGCAGAGAACAGTAGTCACCAGGTCACATATAGTACACTATATAAATACATTTGACTGATTGATTTGAGTGAGCGATTCGTTTATTTAATTGGTTGAGAATCCTACCGGTGTGACGTCACTTCCTCCAAAGAAGGTGACTTTGAGCCACGTTGAGATGAGGATCCACGTCGCACTGAACTCTGGGAACTCGGAGAAGTGTCGTCTGACGTCAGCCGTGGCCCTAAGGAGGACGGACGGATCTCTACTCTCCCGGTAGAAGACTTGTCCCGCCCGCCTGTTGTCCACGTCAGCCCAGAACGGCGCCACAACCCTCCGGTCTCCGGCGATGGGAAACGCTACAGGTGTGAATTGAGACACCTCTCTGATGAACGAAACAAGGCCATTGTTGTTCACCTGTTGGGGAGGAGAGGCAGTACCAGGTAATAACATGGCTATATACAGGAAGTACCAGGTAATAACATGGCTATATACAGGAAGTACTAGGTAAAAACATGGCTATATACAGGGAGTACCAGGTAATAACATGGCTATATACAGAGAGTACCAGGTTATAACATGGCTATATACAGGGAGTACCAGGTTATAACATGGCTATATACAGGGAGTACCAGGTAATAACATGGCTATATACAGGGAGTACCAGGTAATAACATGGCTATATACAGGGAGTACCAGGTAATAACATGGCTATATACAGGGAGTACCAGGTAATAACATGGCTATATACAGGGAGTACCAGGTAATAACATGGCTATATACAGGGAGTACCAGGTAATAACATGGCTATATACAGGGAGTACCAGGTAATAACATGGCCATATACAGGAAGTACTAGGTAATAACATGGCTATATACAGGAAGTACCAGGTAATAACATGGCTATATACAGGAAGTACTAGGTAAAAACATGGCTATATACAGGGAGTACCAGGTAATAACATGGCTATATACAGGGAGTACCAGGTAATAACATGGCTATATACAGGGAGTACCAGGTAATAACATGGCTATATACAGGGAGTACCAGGTAATACCATGGCTATATACAGGGAGTACCAGGTAATAACATGGCCATATACAGGAAGTACCAGGTAATAACATGGCTATATACAGGGAGTACCAGGTAATACCATGGCTATATACAGGGAGTACCAGGTAATAACATGGCTATATACAGGGAGTACCAGGTAATAACATGGCTATATACAGGGAGTACCAGGTAATACCATGGCTATATACAGGGAGTACCAGGTAATAACATGGCTATATACAGGGAGTACCAGGTATTAACATGGCTATATACAGGGAGTACCAGGTATTAACATGGCTATATACAGGGAGTACCAGGTATTAACATGGCTATATAGGGAAGTTTAAAGTCCAGGGGAGGGAAGGGGAGGCTGAGTATAAACTTCAACACCTAAAGTTTTTTACATATATTTTATTATAGAAAATCCTTGCCAACTACATAATTTAAAAATTGTTTTACTAGGCAAGCCAGATTTTCTTTAAACAATGCCACTTAATATAATGTTTACATACCCTACATTACTCATCTCATATGTATATGTATATACTGTACTCTATATCATCTACTGCATCTTGCCATCTTTATGTAATACATGTATCACCAGCCACTTTAAACTATGCCACTTTATGTTTATATACCCTACATTACTCATCTCATATGTATATACCGTACTCTATACCATCTACTGCATCTTGCCTATGCCGTTCTGTACCATCACTCATTCATTTATCTTTATGTACATATTCTTTATCCCTTTACACTTGTGTGTATAAGGTAGTAGTTGTGGAATTGTTAGGTTAGATTACTCGTTGGTTATTACTGCATGGTCGGAACTAGAAGCACAAGCATTTCGCTACACTCGCATTAACATCTGCTAACCAACTTCTTATTTTCAATGAAGGCCTAGGAATAGTGGGTTAACTGCCTTGTTCAGGGGAAGAACAACAGATTGTTACCTTGTCAGCTCGGGGATTCGATCTTGCAACCTTTCGGTTACTAGTCAAACGCTCTAACCACTAGGCTACCTGCCGCTCCACCAACAGAGTGCTGTATATATGGGGCAACAATACAACAAGCTCAGCTCTGTAGATTTTGTTTGCGAAGAGACAGAATCAATAGAACATTTATTCTGGTATGTAGTTTGCTTCTGGTCACAGGTTCAGGAATGGTTAAAAAAATCACAACATTCACTTCAAATGAACCTTACCAAAAGCAGTGTTGGGTGATCTGGAAAACCAGTCAGTCAATAAATAACATATTAACACTCAGAGGAAAGGTTTTCATCTTTAGCTCACAATCTGTGGATAATATATGATTAGAAAGATTAAAACATTTTGTAAAACATCACAGCACAATGGAAAAATATATGGCACATGGAAACCAAACAAGGTCTATGGTGATAGGTGGGATGTGTGGCTGAGGGGTGGGATTAAAGAGCTGAGGTCTATGGTGATAGGTGGGATGTGTGGATGAGGGGTGGGATTAAAGAGCTGAGGTCTATGGTGATAGGTGGGATGTGTGGCTGAGGGGTGGGATTAAAGAGCTGAGGTCTATGGTGATAGGTGGGATGTGTGGATGAGGGGTGGGATTAAAGAGCTGAGGTCTATGGTGATAGGTGGGATGTGTGGATGAGGGGTGGGATTAAAGAGCTGAGGTCTATGGTGATAGGTGGGATGTGTGGCTGAGGGGTGGGATTAAAGAGCTGAGGTCTATGGTGATAGGTGGGATGTGTGGATGAGGGGTGGGATTAAAGAGCTGAGGTCTATGGTGATAGGTGGGATGTGTGGATGAGGGGTGGGATTAAAGAGCTGAGGTCTATGGTGATAGGTGGGATGTGTGGATGAGGGGTGGGATTAAAGAGCTGAGGTCTATGGTGATAGGTGGGATGGGCTGAGGGGTGGGATTAAAGAGCTGAGGTCTATGGTGATAGGTGGGATGGGCTGAGTGGCTGAGGGTTGGGATTAAAGAGTTTATGCTTGGAAATGTATTATTGTTATGTATGAAAGTAAAATGTATGTCTAATGTATATGTAAAATGTATATATAAAATGTATGTATACTGTATGTAGCAGAAAAGCTGTAAAAAAAATCCAAAGGTATTTGTACTCTGAAGAGGAGGGGTACATTTAAAAAAAATACAAAATAAGTACAAATAAAATGAAATGACTAAAACAAGCTCTTTATAAAACGAAGATATTAAAAAAAAAAAATCTATAAATGGAAAAATAAAATGAAATATATATAAAAAGCTCTTCAACTGACTCGCTTTTCAAATGAATGCACACATTTTGTGCTCTTGTCGGAAGCAATCACTCTCATATTTCTGTCTACAAATTAGCATTAACTGGGCTAATAACTCACTAACTTGCAAAGAACAAAAGTGAACACGGCTCTTGCTTTGATCTCAAAACAAGTGCATCTACGCAGGACCGCTCATGCTGTAAACACAGTCCAGTTCAAAGTCAATGGCACAGATCCATATATGGCAATGATCTATTTGCATATAGGCCTAGTGCAGCTGTGATAGGTTATTGTGCACTGGTCTGTGTAGAGAATAGGTCGTGCCTGTCAATGCAATAGAATCCTACTCTGATGCACTCTGCCTACAACAAAATCTGTTGCAGAGTTCGTTTTTGTTGCAATGAAAGTGGCTAATATTGCATTGAGTCGATCACAGTTCCCACGATAAAGGGAAACGTTGATAGTGTTAACTAACGGGGGAGAACTCTAGAAAGTTGAGTGAACTTCAATCTTGAGCTTCTCTGCACAGGCTGATTTTTACTTCTACACAGACCGGTGCGCCATAACGAGCTTAGAGGGAACGTTGGTAGACTCTTTGAGCAGATGTTCTGTATCCACTTCCTCATGTTTGGAGCAGACAGTGTCTCTGTTCATTCAGATCCATGGCAGGCAGCAGCTGAGAAAACCAGGTTATGACCAATCATAACCCCACACACACACACCTGCCCAAAGTCATGACGCACACACACACACACACACCTGCCC
Organism: Salvelinus fontinalis; assembly: GCF_029448725.1. Taxonomy (NCBI): domain Eukaryota; kingdom Metazoa; phylum Chordata; class Actinopteri; order Salmoniformes; family Salmonidae; genus Salvelinus; species Salvelinus fontinalis. The sequence continues at coordinate 57,921,452 of NC_074676.1, forward strand.
GAAGTCATGACGCACACACACCTACACACCTACACACACACACACACACACACACACACACACACACACACACACACACACACACACACACACACGCACACACACACACACACACACACACACACACACACACACACACACACACACACACACACACACACACACACACACACACAGAGGTCTGGGTCTGGTCTTACAGTGACCTGCCAAGGATTTGATACAAATGTTGTGTTCGAGACCACCTAAAGTGAGACTGGTTCAAGACCAAGACCGGGGTGGGGGTGAGACCGAGTCAATACCAAGACCGGAGCAAGTCGAGTCCTAGTCAACACCAAGACCGGGGGGGGGGGGGGGGGTGAGGCCGAGTCAATACCAAGACCGGAGCAAGTCGAGTCCCCGTCAACACCAAGACCGGGGGGGGGGCGAGACCGGTTCAATACCAAGACCGGAGCAAATCGAGTCCTAGTCAACACCAAGACCGGGGGGGGGGGTGAGGCCGAGTCAATACCAAGACCGGAGCAAGTCGAGTCCTAGTCAACACCAAGACCGGGGGGGGGGGTGAGGCCGAGTCAATACCAAGACCGGAGCAAGTCGAGGCCCCGTCAACACCAAGACCGGGGGTGGGGCGAGACCGGTTCAATACCAAGACCGGAGCAAATCGAGTCCTAGTCAACACCAAGACCGGAGGTGGGGTGGGGCGAGACCGGTTCAATACCAAGACCGGAGCAAATCGAGTCCTAGTCAACACCAAGACCGGGGGTGGGGTGGGGCGAGACCGGTTCAATACCAAGACCGGAGCAAATCGAGTCCTAGTCAACACCAAGACCGGGGGTGGGGTGGGGCGAGACCGGTTCAATACCAAGACCGGAGCAAATCGAGTCCTAGTCAACACCAAGACCGGGGGGGTGAGACAGAGTCAAGACCGAGACCAGAAAATTGCAAGTCCTAGTCAACACCAAGCCCGGGGGGGAGGGGGGGTGGGGGGGTGAGACCGAGTCAAGACCGAGACTGGAGCAAGTCGAGTCCTAGTCAACACCAAGACCGGGGGGGGGGGGGGGGGGGTGAGACAGAGTCAAGACCGAGGCCCGGGGGATCGGGGGGGTGGTTGAGACAGAGTCAAGACCGAGACGGGGGGGGGGGGGGGGGGGGGGCTGGGTGAGACAGAGTCAAGACCGAGACAAAAAAAATGCGAGTCCAATTCAAGACTATGATTGTAATTATTTTCAAATCACCACCATAATAGGTTGTCCAGTATTTACAAGGATTGGATCCTTTCATTTTATTTGTTTTGCCTAAAATGACATACCCACATCTAACTGCCTGTAGCTCAGGCTCTGAAGCAAGGAGATGCATATTCTTGGTACCATTTGAAAGGAAACACTTTGAAGTTTGTGGAAATGTGAAATTAATGTAGGAGAATATACGCATTAGATCTGGTAAAAGATAATACAAAGAAAAAAACAACCGTTTTTTTGTACCATCATCTTTGAAATGCAAGAGAAAGGCCATAATGTATTAGTCCAGCACAGGTGCAATTTATATTTTGGCCACTAGATGGCATCAGTGTGTGTGCAAAGTTTGTTCAAAACTGTGCACTCTCCTTAAACAATAGCATGGTATTCTTTCACTGTAATAGCTACTGTACATTAGACAGTGCAGTTAGATTAACAAGAATTTAAGCTTTCTGCCAATATCAGATATGTCTATGTCCTGGGAAATTTTCTTACAACCTCATGCTAATCACATTAGCCTACGTTAGCTCAACTGTCCTTCAGGGGAACCCACCAATCCTGAAGAAGTTATGTGTTATATTATATTATTATTTTCAATGATTTTCTGATTTAATCTCTTACATTTTTGTTGGAAAGGAAAGGGTTAACGCTGAAGAGAAAAACCGATTCAATCACAATTGTTCTTTGCTAGCTAAGGACATACCTACTCATTCCAGGGTTTTTTTATTAATTTTTACTATTTTCTAAATTGTCGAATAATAGTGAAGACATCAAAACTATGAAATAACACATATGGAATCATGTAGTAACCAAAAAAGTGTTAAACAAATCAAGATATATTTGAGATTCTTCTAATGGCTGGGCCATTAGATACTAAATAAAGGCATCTGCCTTCTTGAAGACCAACAGGTCGCTGCACAATAGTGAGCAGTAGTTTTCCCACGGTCTAGCTAGCTAGCTAGCTTTTGTCGTCTGCTAGTTTGCAGCGGTTGCAGCAGGTGTTATCAAATAGGATGTTGTTGCTAATTTGTTAGCTTCTCCCCTTTTCAAGGATAACGTTCAACAAGATGTTAAGTTTCCAATGAGCATCATCTGGTGAGTGGAACTGTGTTTTTTTTTTTTAAACTGCAGTGCACTTCCTGTTGTTAGCCATCTCTTTGAAAATAACTTCTGTGTGTGAAACATTGTTACATTTAAAGTGGAACAGACAGCATTTTAGCAACATGAAATCTTGTTAAATTCTGTTCATTTACACCCCCAGGAAAGAATGTGACACTTAAAAAAAAAATTCTGACAAGCCACCACTTAGATACGGTCATTTTCACATTTTCATAAATTCTCAGCATGTTTGGGAAGTACGTATACTACGACATTTATGAAAATTCTATAGTAATATAGAGTGGGAAAGGGGCAGTGCGTTTGGACAATTAATAAACACTGCAGTAAATAAAACTGAATAAAAACACACGTCTCGTCCAGTACAGGACCTACACAGACCGATGCGCTATAGCCAATCAGAGATACAGTAGGCCTTTATACAAACACCCCATTTGCCACACGGGCCTGTCATCATTCACTTTGAACTGGACTGTGTGTTTACAGGAAGTAGGGCCTGTCATCATTCACTTTGAACTGGACTGTGTATTTACAGGAAGTAGGGCCTGCCATCATTCACTATGAACTGGACTGTGTGTTTACAGGCAGTAGGACCTGTCATCATTCACTTTGAACTGGACTGTGTATTTACGGGAAGTAGGACCTGTCATCATTCACTTTGAACTGGACTGTGTGTTTACAGGCAGTAGGGCCTGTCATCATTCACTTTGAACTGGACTGTGTGTTTACAGGAAGTAGGGCCTGTCATCATTCACTTTGAACTGGACTGTGTATTTACAGGAAGTAGCAACAGCGCCACTTTATATTATTAGAACGTATTCGCCAAAAGCCACAGAATACACCTGAATGGATTTCTGTAAATATATAAATACCACGGGAGTCCTCTTACATGTGAGAACTTTACAGTCCTATTGATCAAACAACCAGGAAAAGGTCGTCTCTCTCTCCCTCAGTTACGCACATCAACAACAACAAGATAAACAACTAATGCTAGCCAGAGCAAGATGAGCTAATATCCAACAAAAGAACATTAGATAAACCCTCTCAAACTTTTGTTAGCTAGTTGGCCGTCAAAATTGCACTGATAAACGATGGGGAAATTAGTAGCCTCCTCGTGTCCTTCTGCAACTTGCCTGCCAATGCATGCTTGTCCCAACCAAGCTCTTAAGCTAACTGGCTAATGATGACTAGCTTGCTAGCTAGCTATATCCAGACACAAATGAGAGAACACCTCACTCTGACCATTTTACTCATTGTAGCAGAGCTGGTTTGGCTGTTTACATGTTATCTAGAGCGTTCTTGACTAACTATAAAAAAAAATAATAATCGTAATTTCATCAGATGTTCTGCGCTCTGGCACACTCAGACCAGAGTGCTCTGAAATCGGAGTAGATAGCCAGAGAGAATTTGCGAACGCAAGAGAGATGCTAACTGGATAACAGTCGTTCATGTTCTTGGTAGCTAACCAATCTCTAGCTGTGTATAGCCACCGAAAAAAGATATGAGGGGAAAAAGTCAGTCACTCATCCACTCCTCCAATGGCATGACAAGACATCCTCCTAGCAGCCATGTTCTGTTATAATCTCCACCCGGCACAGCCAGAAGAGGACTGGCCACCCCTCATAGCCTGGTTCCTCTCTAGGTTTCTTCCTAGGTTCTGGCCTTTCTAGGGAGTTTTTCCCCTAGCCACCGTGCTTCTACACCTGTATTGCTTGCTGTTTTGGGGGTTTTAGGCTGGGTTTCTGTACAGCACTTTGAGACATCGGCTGATGTAAGAAGGGCTTTATCAATACATTTGATTGAATTATATTAATCATCCATTGAACTGCATCCATCTATGCCTTACTGTACATTACTGGTCTCAGTAATAGTTGTTACAACAGTTGTACATTTCATTTGGTAAATGCTTAATGGTTTTGTTTTTGTATTCTTCTGATTAGCACCTACTGGCTTATCATGTCTGAGTTTACAGACTGCTTATCCTTTAACACCATGCTAATGTGTGACTGCTGTCTCTCCATCAGCCCTATGCAGTGGTCCTTTAACACCATGCTGTGTGTGACTGCTGTCTCTCCATCGGCCCTGTGTAGTGGTGTAGTGGTCCTTTAACACCATGCTGTGTGTGACTGCTGTCTCTCCATCGGCCCTATGCAGTGGTGCGTTAACATCATGCTAATGTATGACTGCTGTCTTCCCATCGGCCCTATGCAGTGGTCCTTTAACACCATGCTGTGTGTGACTGCTGTCTCTCCATCGGCCCTATGCAGTGGTGCGTTAACATCATGCTAATGTATGACTGCTGTCTTCCCATCGGCCCTATGCAGTGGTCCTTTAACATCATGCTGTGTGTGACTGCTGTCTCTCCATCAGCCCTATGCAGTGGTCCTTTAACACCATGCTGTGTGTGACTGCTGTCTCTCCATCGGCCCTATGCAGTGGTGCGTTAACATCATGCTAATGTGTGACTGCTGTCTCTCCATCGGCCCTATGCAGTGGTGTAGTGGTGATTTAACCATCATGCTGTGTGTGACTGCTGTCTTTTATTTTTTTATTTTTTTTTATTTTTTTTTATTTTTTTAGGGGTGGATCAGCTTAGTATTGCGGAAAGAATGTTGCTTCCAATGTAATTGTCTGCATCATTTCCATTCCCCCATATTTTTTTGGGTAAATATATATATCCATACACGTATGCATACATATACACATATATACATACACATACCTATATAGACATACATACTTTTTTAAAGAATATGCCTTTATTATTATTCCCCGCGACCCTACCACCAATCCCCCAATTGGAGTAAACTTATAAACACTTCTGCTTTTACCTTCAATTTCTACATCTTATACCTATCTTACAGACACAGTCCACTTTACAATAGTTCTCTCTTATTTGTTCTTAGTCCTTCCTCTATTTCTGTTGTCCATCCAATTTTATTTCCACTTGTAACTGTGCTATTTCACAATAGCTCCGCACCTATACACATTTCACAGATCCGGTATGCCCTATATTGTTTATCTTGTTATTAGTCCCACCCTTCAGGTCCACCCAACCCCTCCCATCTATCTTCCAACATCATCCATTCCGGATTTCTATTTGCCATACATTTCTCAACTGTGCTGTGATGCTTCACAAAAGACCTGAACCTTCCTATTCTCATAGCTTCTACAGATTGTAAATTAAAAATAAACATCTTTGCCAAAATAATTATTATATTATTGATTGATTGACTATGGCTTTTCAAATCCCCCAGTATTGCTATCTGTAGCGTTAGTTTTAGGCAAATGTTGCAATTCTTCAGCCATTCCTGGACCTGTGACCAAAAACGAGCTACATATGGACAATACCAAAATAAATGATCTAATGACTCTGCCTCCTCACAACAGAATCTGCAGAGCTGGGAAGATTGTATCCCCCATATATATAACATTCTATTAGTTGCAAGAATTTTGTACAATAATTTAAATTGAAAAATTCGAAGTTTTGAATCCGGCGTTGTTTTGCGTATCAATTCATAAACCTGTGCCATGGAATGGGTACATCGAAAATCTCTTCCCAACTATTTTGCAATTTGTATGGCACAGCTGTTAGTTTTTTGGTCCTTAAATGAAATTGGTATATGTTTTTATTTATCACACTTTTCTTTAACCATTTATGTTCTTTAATACAGGGCCGACATACAAGTTCCTTACTTTTTTCCCCTTCTACTTGCCTCTTCCATTTTTGTGGTAATGCTGCAATTAATTGGTTGTAATTTTGGGTAGAGCAGACTTTTCCATATGTCTGTGTTAGCTGCATGTGTGACATAACTCCACCAGTCCTATTTATGATATCATTCACAAAAATTATACCTTTTTTAAACATTTCTTCAATAAATACAGTTTTTTTATCAATTATTATATTTGAATTTAACCACAATATTTGTTGTACTATTTGTTCCGTCCCTTCAGGTGGATTAAACTGAAATTGCAACCAACTTTCTAAGGCTTGTTTAAAGAATAAGGATATTTTGGAGATCATTTCCTTTTCAAACAACCGAAAATGAGCAGGTGTAATCTGAATAAAGGGAAAAAGGCCCTTCTTGAACATAGGATGAGACATTCGTACCAGTTTACTAGAGAACCAGTTTGGATTTAAGTATAACTTTTGTATGACCGATGCCTTTAGTGAGAGGTCTAATGCTTTAATATTTAATAATTTCTGCCCTCCGAATTCATATTCGTTATATAAATAGGCCCTTTTAATTTTATCTGGCTTGCCGTTCCAAATAAAATTGAATATTTTTTGTTCATATAATTTAAAAAACAGGTCACTAGGAGTAGGCAAAACCATAAGCAAATAGGTAAACTGTGATATGACTAAAGAGTTAATTAGGGTGATTTTTCCACAAATAGACAGGTATTTTCCTTTCCATGGTAGCAAGATCTTATCTATTTTTGCTAACTTTCTATAAAAATTTATTGGAGTGAGATCATTTCTTTCTTTTCGGATTTTTATACCGAGTATGTCCACATCTCCGTCAGACCATTTAATTGGTAAACTACATGGCAATATAAAATGTGTATTTTTTAGTGATCCAATACGTAATGTGGTACATTTATCATAATTTGGTTTTAATCCAGAGAGGATAGCAAAGGTATCTAGATCCTCTATGAGGCCCTGGAGAGACTCTAGTTGTGGTTTTAAAAGAAAACATGAATCATCAGCGTACAATGACACCTTAGTTTTTAAGCCATGGATTTCTAATCCTTTAATATTAATGTTTGATCTAATTTTAACAGCTAACATTTCGATGGCAATAATAAATAGATATGCCGATAGTGGACAACCTTGTTTTACTCCTCTAGATAGTTTAAAACTTTCTGAGATGTAGCCATTATTTACTATTTTACACCTAGGGTTACTATACATAATTTTAACCCATTTTATAAGAGATTCCCCAAAATTGAAATATTCTAGGCATTTATATATAAACTCCAGTCGTACTTTATCAAAAGCCTTTTCAAAATCAGCTATGAAAACCAGGCCTGGTGTCCCCGATATCTCATAGTGTTCTATTGTTTCCAGTACTTGCCTTATATTATCTCCAATGTATCGTCCATGTAAAAAACCTGTCTGATTAGGATGAATAATATCTGACAAAACTTTTTTTATTCTATGCGCCAAGCATTTTGCTAGGATTTTTGCATCACAACACTGACGTGTAAGAGGTCTCCAATTTTTTAATTGGACTGGATCTTTATATATACCACTTGGGTCCTGTTTCAGTAATAACGATATCAGACCTTCTTGTTGTGTGTCTGATAATCTACCATTTATATAGGAGTGGTTAAAACAAGTTAATAATGGTCCTTTGAGTATATCAAAAAACGTTTTGTATACTTCCACTGGTATGCCATCCAGCCCTGGAGTTTTCCCATCTTTAAAGGCCCCAATTGCAACAAGCAGTTCCTCCTCTGTAATTTGGCCTTCACATGAGTCTTTCTGTTCAGATGTTAATTTTACATTATTAATAGGAAAAAAATCCATACAATTAGTTTCAGTTAGTGGAGATGGAGGAGCCTGAAACGAAAACATATTCTTAAAGTACTTTACTTCCTCTTTCAAAATATCATTTGGTGAATCATGCGTGACTCCATCATTTGTCACAAGTTTTAATACATTTTTTTTGGTAGCATTTCTATATTGAAGATTGAAAAAGAATTTGGTGCATTTTTCCCCATATTCCATCCAGTTCGCTTTATTTTTATAATATATTACACTGGATCTTTCTTGAATAAGTTCCTCCATTTCTTTTTGTTTTTCCTCTAAATTATTCTGTGCCTCTATGGTACCGTTTTTATTGCTATCTAACTGTACTGTTAGTCCTTCAATTTCCTTTGTTAATATGGACTCTTTTGATCTAAATTGCTTTTGTTTTATAGATGAGTACTGAATTGCATGGCCTCTAAAGGCACACTTAAAAGTGTCCCATACAATAAGGGGATCTGCTGTACCTATGTTATGTCTGAAAAAGTCAGTTATAAAATCTTCTGTCCTAGTTCTAAACAATTTATCATCTAGTAGACTTTGATTAAATTTCCAATATCCTCGCCCACGTGGAAATTCTGTAAGAGAAATATATATGCCAATTATGTGATGATCCGACCGCATTCTATCCCCTATCAACACTTTTTTAACTTTTGGTGCCAGAGAGAATGGAATAAGAAAGTAGTCAAGACGACTAGCTTGATTCAGCCTCCGCCATGTATATCTCACTAAATCAGGGTATTTAAGTCTCCATATATCCACTAATTCCAATATATCCATGACATTCATGATTTCCTTAAGTGCCTGAGGGTGATAATTTGTAGTGTGATTTCCTTTCCGGTCTATAGAGCTATTTAAGACCGTATTAAAATCTCCCATTATAATAATAGAGTCTAGTGTTGCTTGTAGAGTTGATAAGTTCTTATATATATTTTCAAAGAAGCTTGGATCATCATTATTCGGACCGTATAGGTTAACAAGCCATATTTGTTTATTGTCCAATAACATATTTAAAATAATCCATCTACCTTGAGGATCTGTTTGGACAATTTGCACATTTGGATCAAAATTATTGTTAATTAAGATCATCACCCCTTTTGAATTTCTTTGCCCATGGGAGAAATATATTTTGCCCACCCAGTTCTTTTTCCACAAAAACTCATCTAAAACTGTTGAATGGGTTTCCTGTAAACAATAAATATTATAATCCTTCTCTTTTAGCCAGGTAAATACTGATCGTCTTTTCTTATTATCTGCTAAGCCATTACAATTGTAACTGGCTATACTTATTTCACCACTTACCATGAGACACACCTTTCATTCTTTTAATCAGAATATATTTTTGTAAACGTACTATTAAAAAGTAACATAATGATTGAGTGTCTATATAGTTGTACCATGATATTTGCATTTCTACTAAGTAAACCTCCAATTGGTCCCTACTATTCCACCCGCTAAAAGGCCTCATCACGAGATGGCTTGTCATCCCAATGCCCGGCAGACCACCCTCGACCCCCTGTATCCCATAGCCCTGAACCGACTGGGATCCATTCTTTGAAAAGAGCATACAGTTCCATTTACCGAATTGAAGTAAATCAATTGCCATATGCATTTCCATTGCCGTCACCTCGATTTGTATTATATATAGCTGTGGATCATCCTCTATTGTACCTTACATCTTTTACTTCTTCTTTCGCAACAGTTGTGGGATACACACATACACACTCAGCCCTTACCCCCACACAACCATAAGCTCACTTTCTCAACAGTTGCACCATCCCAGAGCCCAACTCAAGATGGGTCATGATTTCCAAATGCCATTGCAGTTGCAGCTGCATGAGAAGGCCTGCAAGACCGCGCAAAAAAATAAGCAAAAATTGAAATTTATTTACCATTGTCATATCCTAGATAATGGCCGTCAAATGTACACCCTATTCCTGAAAGAAACACCCACAATACGGCCACCAGTCATGACCATGTCCCCACGCATCTCCATGCAGTCCGACCTTGATTCTGTGCCACCAGGGCCACAATAATATACCCCCTCTCTGAATGTCCGAGTGTGACCCCCTCCCCATGGGTTACTGCAGCTAGTGTTGCCAGCACTGCCACTGCCTGGGTGGGGGTACCCCACCGGAATCCCCACCGGCTAGGTACAAGGTCGTCAAGGTTCTCATTAGCAGCTTTGAGAAATTCCTTGTATATTTTCCTCTCCCTTTAGGGGGCTTTGGCTTTGCAGGACCAACCCTGCCAAGCAGGCTCAGAATCTTGAGGGGGCAGTGCTGCTCTTGGTCTCTGACCTCATTTTAGCTGCATATAGACCGCTTACAGCGAGCACATAAAACAGTTAGGGACTTCTCCTTAATATCTGGGTCATTCAGGTGGGTGTCTAGGGTATAGGGCCATAGACAGTACCATTAAAATAGGATAATAATTAGATATAATTTATTAAGATAAAAAAAATGTAGTTTTCCATGATAGGACAATAAATAAATAAGACGTATAATTCATTATAAAAGTATATCCATCATCTGAACAACATTGAAAGCCCTCTCATACCCGGCTCACAGCAATACATTGGCTCTGGGATATGCAACCATTTCATTACTCACTCACTCAACTTTCCAAACATAACAAATAAGATAAAAAATAAAATAAACACAAACCATACCATCCACACATACTGTGCCTTCTGTTTACTTAGTTTTTATCTTCACTGTGTAAAAATAGTGCTTGTGTGTTCAATTAGTTATATGTGAAGATTTATAAAAAAGCTATATTTTTTGTTGTATTGTTACAATCAGTAACCGGGCTTGAATTGTGTTTATTTTCCTCGTCTATGAGAATTTTGTAAATTTTAAAATAACCATGGAGTAGTCTTTGTGTCTCTGAACAACTGGCGATCAAAATATAGTTTATCAACGACGAGAGCTACTCGTTTCGCTTTTAATCTGTTTTCTTTGAAAATTGGATACAGAACTTTGCGCCGTTCTGCAATTTCTTTCGGAAACTGATCATTCATGCCAATTTTGGTCCCAGCAAGTCTTTTACCTAGGCTTTTAACCATTATTTTATCTTTAAATGAAGCAAATTTTGCAACGATTGGGCGTTCGTACCTCTGCCCTCTCTGTCCGAAGCGGTGAACACGTTCAAGTTGGATTTTGTCGACAACTTCGCATGGAATCTGAAGCGCTGTACGGAGGAACTCTCTAACTATAGATTCAGGAACTTCTCCTTCTTTTTCTTGGATACCTGTAAGTACCAAATTCTCTCTCATGGATCTAGTTTGAATCTCCAGTAAGGCTTCTTTCAGAACGATGTTCTCTTTTTTAATTCCATTCATTTCGGTTTGAATCTTATTGACTGTCCCTTTTAACGCGTGTGTTTCCTTCTCCAATGTCGCAGCTTTTTCATCACTCATCTCTAGGCTTGCCTTTAACTCTTTTATATCCTTACTAAGTAATTCAAGTAAACCCAGTTTGTCATTTATTGATTTTAACAGATCAGTTTCGACCTTTACCATTCCCGGTGGTGAGAATATTAAATCGTCAGTATCTGTCGAAGAATCTCGCTTGCGTTTTGTAAACGGTTCCCCTGTCTTATTCTCCGTCATGTTTGGTTGTTGTCTGTGTTCGTAATATTTGTCGATAAATGTCTCTAGTCTTAGGATTTGTTTTGTGTTATTATCCAGATTGAAGGTTATCACCCACCAGATTATTTAGTGCTAATATTTTAGTCTATTTAGCAGATATTTCGAATATTATGTTTTATCTTGAGGTGCTCTACATAACTTCGTTCAGTCCGCCATTACCTTTACGTTACCTTTACGTCCGCCGTCTACGTCCTACGTCCTA
>NC_074676.1:57933686-57953686 GCF_029448725.1 Salvelinus fontinalis
TCCTGGACTCGGGCAGGGTGAAGGAGGGGACTAAAAGTAGAGTTAAAACAGGCTAACAGTTCAAGTTCCAGGTCTTTTATTTAAACCAGCGCTTCCCATTTAGATAAACAACCTCTTATTTCATCAGAGAGACCTGCTTCATGGTTCCTGTAGTTTGAATATAAACCACAGTCAGGTCAGGGATATAAAACACTGGAGTGATGGTCACCAAGGTGTTCAGTTTGAGTTAAGAGTAGGAATGTACTATAAAAAAATAAAAAATAAACTATGTTATAAGTGAGAATAGGCATTGGTCTGAGGTCTAATAAGAAGGGAAATTCATGAGCACCACAATGCCTACTCCACCCATGCTCTACCAAGGTTATACAGCACCACAATATGGCAGGCAAAAACCCAAGGACAAACCATCCAGAAAAGAAAAATAATTCAGCCTACAACTGTTTCCAATGGCTGTCATGTTTAATATGAAGTGAAAACCTCCCAGAATGCAGTTCCTATGGCTTCCACTAGATGTCAACAGTCTTTAGAAAGAGTTTCAGGCTGGTTTTTGGAAAAATGAGCTAGAATTTGTAGTTTTTCTAAGTGGCTCCCATTTTGGCTGTAGTGTTTTCATGCGCGTGGATGAGAGCGCGTTCTTTGTTGTTTATCTCCGGTTAAAGACAATAACGATTCTCCGTCTTAAATTTGATCATTTATTTACGTATTAGGGTACCTGAGGTTTGATTGTAAACGTTGTTTGACTCTCCCTCACCCCCCTATCTAGTCACAGGGCTATCATCTATCTAGTCACAGGACTATCATCTATCTAGTCACAGGACTATCATCTATCTAGTCACAGGGATATCATCTATCTAGTCACAGGGCTATCATCTATCTAGTCACAGGACTATCATCTATCTAGTCACAGGACTATCATCTATCTAGTCACAGGGATATCATCTATCTAGTCACAGGGATATCATCTATCTAGTCACAGGGCTATCATCTATCTAGTCACAGGACTATCATCTATCTAGTCACAGGGATATCATCTATCTAGTCACAGGGATATCATCTATCTAGTCACAGGGCTATCATCTATCTAGTCACAGGACTATCATCTATCTAGTCACAGGACTATCATCTATCTAGTCACAGGACTATCATCTATCTAGTCACAGGGATATCATCTATCTAGTCACAGGACTATCATCTATCTAGTCACAGGACTATCATCTATCTAGTCACAGTGCTATCATCTATCTAGTCACAGGACTATCATCTATCTAGTCACAGTGCTATCATATATCTAGTCACAGGGATATCATCTATCTAGTCACAGGGATATCATCTATCTAGTTACAGGGCTATCATCTATCTAGTCACAGTACTATCATATATCTAGTCACAGGGATATCATCTATCTAGACACAGTACTATCATCTATCTAGTCACAGTACTATCATCTATCTAGTCACAGTACTATCATCTATCTAGACACAGGACTATCATCTATCTAGTCACAGTACTATCATCTATCTAGTCACAGGGCTATCATCTATCTAGTCACAGGGCTATCATCTATCTAGTCACAGGACTATCATCTATCTAGTCACAGGACTATCATCTATCTAGTCACAGGACTATCATCTATCTAGTCACAGTACTATCATCTATCTAGTCACAGGGATATCATCTATCTAGTCACAGGGCTATCATCTATCTAGTCACAGGGCTATCATCTATCTAGTCACAGGGCTATCATCTATCTAGTCACAGGACTATCATCTATCTAGTCACAGGACTATCATCTATCTAGTCACAGGGATATCATCTATCTAGTCACAGTACTATCATCTATCTAGTCACAGGACTATCATATAGGAGATGGTGAGGAAAAGAGAAGAGGGTGAGGCAGGGAGGAGAGGGTGAGGCAGGAAGGAGAGGGAAGGAGAGGGTGAGACCGGAAGGAGAGGGTGAGACCGGAAGGAGAGGGTGAGGCAGGGAGGAGAGGGTGAGGCAGGGAGGAGAGGGTGAGACCGGAAGGAGAGGGTGAGGCAGGGAGGAGAGGGTGAGGCAGGGAGGAGAGGGTGAGGCAGGGAGGAAAGGGTGAGGCAGGGAGGAGACGGAAGGAGAGGGTGAAGGAGGGAGTGTCTTCTTTTCACATGGTTGAATAATAACTAGAAGAAGAACACTTTATTGTCCATTCAGTCGCAGGGAAACATAAATGTGTGTTCTGCTTCATCCCAACCCTTCTGGAGAACAAACACACACAGAGGTTGGAGAGAGACAAGCAGTGGCAGCAGTAGTAAAGATGGAGTGTCCCCTCACCTCGGTGCAGTAGTAGTAAAGATGGAGTGTCCCCTCACCTCGGTGCAGTAGTAGTAAAGATGGAGTGTCCCCTCACCTCGGTGCAGTAGTAGTAAAGATGGAGTGTCCCCTCACCTCGGTGCAGTAGTAGTAAAGATGGAGTGTCCCCTCACCTCGGTGCAGTAGTAGTAAAGATGGAGTGTCCCCTCACCTCGGTGCAGTAGTAGTAAAGGTGGAGTGTCCCCTCACCTCGGTGCAGTAGTAGTAAAGATGGAGTGTCCCCTCACCTCGGTGCAGTAGTAGTAAAGATGGAGTGTCCCCTCACCTCGGTGCAGTAGTAGTAAAGATGGAGTGTCCCCTCACCTCGGTGCAGCAGTAGTAAAGATGGAGTGTCCCCTCACCTCGGTGCAGTAGTAGTAAAGGTGGAGTGTCCCCTCACCTCGGTGCAGTAGTAGTAAAGATGGAGTGTCCCCTCACCTCGGTGCAGTAGTAGTAAAGGTGGAGTGTCCCCTCACCTCGTTGCAGTAGTAGTAAAGATGGAGTGTCCCCTCACCTCGGTGCAGTAGTAGTAAAGGTGGAGTGTCCCCTCACCTCGGTGCAGTAGTAGTAAAGATGGAGTGTCCCCTCACCTCGGTGCAGTAGTAGTAAAGGTGGAGTGTCCCCTCACCTCGGTGCAGTAGTAGTAAAGATGGAGTGTCCCCTCACCTCGGTGCAGTAGTAGTAAAGATGGAGTGTCCCCTCACCTCGGTGCAGTAGTAGTAAAGGTGGAGTGTCCCCTCACCTCGTTGCAGTAGTAGTAAAGATGGAGTGTCCCCTCACCTCGGTGCAGCAGTAGTAAAGATGGAGTGTCCCCTCACCTCGGTGCAGCAGTAGTAAAGATGGAGTGTCCCCTCACCTCGGTGCAGCAGTAGTAAAGATGGAGTGTCCCCTCACCTCGGTGCAGTAGTAGTAAAGATGGAGTGTCCCCTCACCTCGGTGCAGTAGTAGTAAAGATGGAGTGTCCCCTCACCTCGGTGCAGTAGTAGTAAAGATGGAGTGTCCCCTCACCTCGGTGCAGTAGTAGTAAAGATGGAGTGTCCCCTCACCTCGGTGCAGTAGTAGTAAAGATGGAGTGTCCCCTCACCTCGGTGCAGTAGTAGTAAAGATGGAGTGTCCCCTCACCTCGGTGCAGTAGTAGTAAAGATGGAGTGTCCCCTCACCTCGGTGCAGTAGTAGTAAAGATGGAGTGTCCCCTCACCTCGGTGCAGCAGTAATAGAGATGGAGTGTTCCCTCACCTCGGTGCAGCAGTAGTAAAGATGGAGTGTCCCCTCACCTCGGTGCAGTAGTAGTAAAGATGGAGTGTCCCCTCACCTAGGTGCAGCAGTAGTAAAGATGGAGTGTCCCCTCACCTCGGTGCAGTAGTAGTAAAGATGGAGTGTCCCCTCACCTCGGTGCAGCAGTAATAGAGATGGAGTGTTCCCTCACCTCGGTGCAGCAGTAGTAAAGATGGAGTGTCCCCTCACCTCGGTGCAGTAGTAGTAAAGATGGAGTGTCCCCTCACCTCGGTGCAGTAGTAGTAAAGGTGGAGTGTCCCCTCACCTCGGTGCAGTAGTAGTAAAGATGGAGTGTCCCCTCACCTCGGTGCAGTAGTAGTAAAGATGGAGTGTCCCCTCACCTCGGTGCAGTAGTAGTAAAGATGGAGTGTCCCCTCACCTCGGTGCAGTAGTAGTAAAGATGGAGTGTCCCCTCACCTCGGTGCAGTAGTAGTAAAGATGGAGTGTCCCCTCACCTCGGTGCAGTAGTAGTAAAGATGGAGTGTCCCCTCACCTCGGTGCAGTAGTAGTAAAGATGGAGTGTCCCCTCACCTCGGTGCAGCAGTAGTAAAGATGGAGTGTCCCCTCACCTCGGTGCAGTAGTAGTAAAGATGGAGTGTCCCCTCACCTCGGTGCAGCAGTAGTAAAGATGGAGTGTCCCCTCACCTCGGTGCAGCAGTAGTAAAGATGGAGTGTCCCCTCACCTCGGTGCAGTAGTAGTAAAGATGGAGTGTCCCCTCACCTCGGTGCAGCAGTAGTAAAGATGGAGTGTCCCCTCACCTCGGTGCAGTAGTAGTAAAGATGGAGTGTCCCCTCACCTCGGTGCAGCAGTAGTAAAGATGGAGTGTCCCCTCACCTCATGTTGTGCTGTTTCTCTCTGCTGGTTGAACTCTCTGACCTGCTCGGTCAGACTCTTCTCTGATGACTCATGGGAACTCAGAGACTCCTCGAAGCGAGAACGCAGGGACTGCAGCTCACACTGAAGACCTGCTATAGTGTCCTAAAGAGATAGACGGAGAGATGAAGGGAGGAGGAGGGGGGGGGGGTTGAGAAATTAAGAGATCAAGGGGTCAAGAGATCGATTGAAATATTTGTTTAAAAGATAGAGAGGGAAGAGGTTTTAGTTATGTGACAGTCTTTACAATGTTTTCTCCCTCATCTGCCTTTATAGTCCCAAACCAGTCATCACGTCTCCATCACGGTTACCGGGCTGAGGTCAATTTTAATTGAATTCAGTCAAATCAGGAAATAAATCGACATTCCAATTCAATAAACTAAAAAAAATAAGATATTTATGTCAAAAGTTGTTTTATTAAAATCACTTCCAATTGACCCCAACCAACATGGTTCCCCTACCTCACAGGTGTCAAACTCATTCCACGGAGGGCCGAGTGTCTGCGGGTTTTCGCTCCTCCCTTGTACTTGATTGATGAATTAACATCACTAATTAGTTAGGAACTCCCCACACCTGGTTGTCTAGGACTTTATTGAAAGGAAAAACCAAAAACCTGCAGATACTAGGCCCTCCGTGGAATGAGTTTGACACCCCTGCCCTACCTTGTCCTGTTGGTGAAGGCTCAGAGCATCTCTCCTGCCTCTCTCCATCTCCAGCCCTGCTGTCTCCAGATCCTGCTGTAGGCCTGCCAGCCTCTCTGTCAGGGCTGCCTTCTCTCCCTCCTTCTGGGACAGGGCCTGGGCCATGGACATAGAGTTACATTTACATTATTTAGCAGTGGTGTGAAGTACTTTTAAGTAAAAATACTTTAAAGTACTACTTAAGTAGTTTTCACTATTTATATTTTTGACCACTTTTACTTCACTACATTCCTAAAGTAAATCATTTACTTTTTACTCCCAAAATTTTCACTGACACCCCAAAATACTCGTTACATTTTCAATGCTTAGCAGGACAGGAACATGGTCCAATTCAAACACTTATCAAGAGAACATCCCTGGTCATCCCTACTGCCTCTGATCTGGAGGACTCACTAAACAGAGAACATCCCTGGTCATCCCTACTGCCTCTGATCTGGAGGACTCACTAAACAGAGAACATCCCTGGTCATCCCTACTGCCTCTGATCTGGCAGACTCACTAAACAGAGAACATCCCTGGTCGTCCCTACTGCCTCTGATCTGGAGGACTCACTAAACAGAGAACATCCCTGGTCATCCCTACTGCCTCTGATCTGGACGACTCACTAAACAGAGAACATCCCTGGTCATCCCTACTGCCTCTGATCTGGAGGACTCACTAAACAGAGAACATCCCTGGTCATCCCTACTGCCTCTGATCTGGAGGACTCACTAAACAGAGAACATCCCTGGTCATCCCTACTGCCTCTGATCTGGAGGACTCACTAAACAGAGAACATCCCTGGTCATCCCTACTGCCTCTGATCTGGCAGACTCACTAAACAGAGAACATCCCTGGTCATCCCTAACGCCTCTGATCTGGAGGACTCACTAAACAGAGTACATCCCTGGTCATCCCTACTTCCTCTGATCTGGAGGACTCACTAAACAGAGAACATCCCTGGTCATCCCTACTGCCTCTGATCTGGAGGACTCACTAAACAGAGAACATCCCTGGTCATCCCTACTGCCTCTGATCTGGAGGACTCACTAAACACACATGCTTAATTTGTAAATGAGGTCTGAGTGTTGGAGTGTGGCCCTGGCTATCTGTAAATAAATTTAAAAAGAAAAGAAAATGGTGCCGTCGGTTGCGTAATATAAGGAATTGGAAATTATTTAAATGTTTTACTTTTGATACTTAAACCTGTTATGGCTGCACGCTGAATATTGAAAAAACTGGAAAATGTGTGCACATTTTCAAACGGCCTCCTAAGAAACTTTTTATTTTCCAATATGCATATATTTACTACTGTTGGATAGATAACAGTCTGTAGTTTCTAAAAAGGTTTGAATTGTTTCTCTAAGTCGAACAGAAATATTTTTACAGCCATTTTCCCAGCCGAATTGAGTTTCCCAAAATGCGATGTGTCTCTTTAAGACCTTCTCTATAAAAGGCCATTTGACTTGGGACCATATAAACACGTCAGAGGCGTTCGTCAGACTTTAATGCGGAAGTGAGAATTGAAAGGAGTCGAATATCTCGTCCCTGGACTGAATAACACAACTTCTTGTGAGACCTGCGCAGTTAAAATAAAAATCCGGGCGCGAAGGATAATTTGATCTCGGCTTCTGGAACAAGGTAGATTACGTTGAATATGATGCCTGACTACGATATTATTTGCTACATGTCACAAAATCATCCTAAAGTATGTTTTTTCAATATACTTTAATTATATTATTGCAATTTATTCTGGACTTTAGATGTGAAACGACGGAAGAATTTTTTGAAGAAACGCTTTCTGGCGCAGCAATGCTACCGTGCTAGCTAACCAAAGAGGGAAATCATTCGTTCTGGAACCCAACTAAAGACTCTACTGGACATTGGACCCCGTTACAACATTCTGATGGAGTACCAAGAAAGATAAGACCCAATTTGGGATGCTTTTTCATATATATGTCGAACTGTTGAATGCTAACTCTGCTAACTATGCTAGGCTAGCGCTTGACTAGAATCAATGCTGCCTTATGCTAGCTTATGATGTTAGCTAATATAACGATATATTGTGTTTTCGCTGTAAAACACTTCAAAAATCGGAAATGTTGTCTGTATTCACAAGATATCTGTCTTTCATTAGTTATCCACCATATGTTTTTCTGAAATGTTTTATGAGGTGTAATTAGTAGCCGACGTTGGTGTATGTATTTTCTCTGGCTACTCCCGGCTGGATTCAGACTGTAGCTATGTATTAGCATTTTTGGGTAGCATCAATGTAAAACTGATTTATAGCTAAAATATGCACTTTTTATGAACAAAACATAGATTTATTGTGTAACATGTTATATGACTGTCATCTGAGGTCGTTTTTTCTGGGCTCTTTAGGTTGGTTTTAGTTTATTTCGGTTGGTTGTGCATGCTACTTCAATCATAATTCATACTTCATAATCATAATTCATACGTGTCTGTCCACTTTTGTATTTGGTGGTGAGCTAACATAAATATATGTGGTGTTTTCTCTGTAAAACATTTAAAAAATCGGACATGTTGGCTGGATTGACAAGATGTTTATCTTTCAAATGCTGTATTGGACTTGTTAATGTGTAAAAGTTAAATATTTTAAAAAAATAGATTTTGAATTTCGCGCTCTGCAGGGGTGTCATTTTCGGTCCGAGGTCGGGCTTGCACCCCAAACAGGTTAAGTATATTTAAAACCAAACACTTTTATACTTTTACAAAACACCCTAGCAACACCAGGGCTACATGATGGGAATAGCTCTCCCATGTTTCCACAGTCCTCAGGACATGTACAGACGTCCAATTTCTAAATCAGTCTGGAGCGATCTGCCTTGCACGCACAGACACACACACACACACACACAGACACACGCACACGCAAACGCACAGGCACAGACACAGACACAGACACACAGACACACAGACACACGCACAGACACAGACACAGACACAGAGACAGAGACAGACAGACACACGCACAGACACAGACACAGACACAGAGACAGAGACAGACAGACACACGCACAGACACAGACACACGCACAGACACAGACACACGCACAGACACAGACACAGACACACACAGACACAGACACAGACACACAGAGACACAGACACAGACACAGAGACACACACACACACACACACACACACAGACACACGCACACGCAAACGCACAGGCACAGACACAGACACAGACACACAGACACACAGACACACGCACAGACACAGACACAGACACAGACACAGAGACAGAGACAGACAGACACACGCACAGACACAGACACAGACACACACAGACACAGACACAGACACACAGAGACACAGACACAGACACAGAGACACACACACACACACACACACACACAGACACACGCACACGCAAACGCACAGGCACAGACACAGACACAGACACACAGACACACAGACACACGCACAGACACAGACACAGACACAGACACAGAGACAGAGACAGACAGACACACGCACAGACACAGACACAGACACAGAGACACACACACACACAGACACAGACACAGACACAGAGACACACACACACACACACAGACACACAGAGACACAGACACACACACACACACACACACACACACACACACACACACACACACACACACACACACACACACACACACACACACACACACACACACACACACACACACACACACACCTGTTGTTTTGTGCTCTCGGCCTGCAGGAGGCTATTGTTGCAGACTTGTTGTAGCCGGTCCATCTCCTCCTGCAGCTGCTGCAGCTCAGCCTGGCTCTGTAAACGCTGCTGCTCACAGTGGGACCGTAGCTGGGCCTCTGCACGCTCCCTCTGCAGGGTTAGGTCCACACACTGCTGTTCCTGTACATCACACACACACACACACACACACACACACACACACACACACACACACACACACACACACACACACACACACACACACACACACACACACACACACACACACACACACACACACACACACACACACACACACACTTATAAATAGAGCTCTAGATTATATAACGACAAAAAAAGGAAAACAGTTACAGAGTGACTGTACTGTTCTGTACTATAGAGATCAGTCAGGTATGTACTGTACTATATAGATCAGTCAGTTATGTACTGTACTGTACCACAGAGATCAGTCAGGTATGTACTGTACTATAGAGATCAGTCAGGTATGTACTGTATATAGAGATCAGTCAGTTATGTACTGTACTATAGAGATCAGCCAGGTATGTACTGTACTATAGAGATCAGTCAGGTATGTACTGTACTGTACTGTAGAGATCAGTCAGGTATGTACTGTACTGTACTGTACTATAGAGATCAGTCAGTTATGTACTGTACTATAGAGATCAGCCAGGTATGTACTGTACTATAGAGATCAGCCAGGTATGTACTGTACTATAGAGATCAGCCAGGTATGTACTGTACTATAGAGATCAGTCAGGTATGTACTGTACTGTACTATAGAGATCAGTCAGGTATGTACTGTACTATAGAGATCAGCCAGGTATGTACTGTACTATAGAGATCAGTCAGGTATGTACTGTACTGTACTATAGAGATCAGTCAGGTATGTACTGTACTATAGAGATCAGCCAGGTATGTACTGTACTATAGAGATCAGTCAGGTATGTACTGTACTATAGAGATCAGTCAGGTATGTACTGTACTATAGAGATCAGTCAGGTATGTACTGTACTATAGAGATCAGTCAGGTATGTACTGTACTATAGAGATCAGTCAGGTATGTACTGTACTATAGAGATCAGTCAGGTATGTACTGTACAATAGAGATCAGTCAGGTATGTACTGTACTATAGAGATCAGTCAGGTATGTACTGTACTATAGAGACCAGTCAGGTATGTACTGTACTATAGAGATCAGTCAGTTATGTACTGTACTATAGAGATCAGTCAGGTATGTACTGTACTATATAGATCAGTCAGGTATGTACTGTACTATAGAGATCAGTCAGGTATGTACTGTACTGTGCTATAGAGATCAGTCAGGTATGTACTGTACTATAGAGATCAGTCAGGTATGTACTGTACTATAGAGACCAGTCAGGTATGTACTGTACTGTAGAGATCAGTCAGGTATGTACTGTACTATAGAGATCAGTCAGGTATGTACTGTACTATAGAGATCAGTCAGGTATGTACTGTATATAGAGATCAGTCAGGTATGTACTGTACTATAGAGATCAGTCAGGTATGTACTGTACTGTACTGTAGCGATCAGTCAGGTATGTACTGTACTATAGAGATCAGTCAGGTATGTACTGTATATAGAGATCAGTCAGGTATGTACTGTACTATAGAGATCAGTCAGGTATGTACTGTACTATAGAGATCAGTCGGGTATGTACTGTATATAGAGATCAGTCAGGTATGTACTGTACTATAGAGATCAGTCAGGTATGTACTGTACTATAGAGATCAGTCAGGTATGTACTGTACTATAGAGATCAGTCAGGTATGTACTGTACTATAGAGATCAGTCAGGTATGTACTGTACTGTACTATAGAGATCAGTGAGTTATGTACTGTACTATAGAGATCAGTCAGGTATGTACTGTACTGTACTATAGAGATCAGTCAGGTATGTACTGTGCTGTACTGTAGAGATCAGTCAGGTATGTACTGTACTGTAGAGATCAGTCAGGTGTGTACTGTACTGTACTATAGAGATCAGTCAGGTATGTACTGTACTATAGAGATCAGTCATGTATGTACTGTACTATAGAGATCAGTCAGGTATGTACTGTACTGTAGAGATCAGTCAGGTATCTACTGTACTGTACTATAGAGATCAGTGAGTTATGTACTGTACTATAGAGATCAGTCAGGTATGTACTGTACTGTACTATAGAGATC
Organism: Salvelinus fontinalis; assembly: GCF_029448725.1. NCBI lineage: Eukaryota > Metazoa > Chordata > Actinopteri > Salmoniformes > Salmonidae > Salvelinus > Salvelinus fontinalis. The sequence continues at coordinate 57,944,761 of NC_074676.1, forward strand.
AGTCAGGTATGTACTGTACTGTACTGTAGAGATCAGTCAGGTACTGTACTGTACTGTAGAGATCAGTCAGGTATGTACTGTACTATAGAGATCAGTCAGGTATGTACTGTACTGTACTATAGAGATCAGTCAGGTATGTACTGTACTATAGAGATCAGTCAGGTATGTACTGTATTATAGAGATCAGTCAGGTATGTACTGTACTGTACTATAGAGATCAGTCAGGTATGTACTGTACTATAGAGATCAGTCAGGTATGTACTGTACTATATATATCAGTCAGGTATGTACTGTACTGTACTATAGAGATCAGTCAGGTATGTACTGTACTATAGAGATCAGTCAGGTATGTACTGTAATGTACTATAGAGATCAGTCAGGTATGTACTGTACTATAGAGATCAGTCAGGTATGTACTGTAATGTACTATAGAGATCAGCCAGGTATGTACTGTACTGTTATATAGAGATCAGCCAGGCATGTAATGTAGTGTACTATAGATATCAGTCAGGTATGTACTGTACTATAGAGATCAGCCAGGTATGTACTGTACTGTACTATAGAGATCAGCCAGGTATGTACTGTACTATAGAGATCAGTCAGGTATGTACTGTACTATAGAGATCAGTCAGTTATGTACTGTACTATAGAGATCAGCCAGGTATGTACTGTACTATAGAGATCAGTCAGGTATGTACTATACTATATAGATCAGTCAGGTATGTACTGTACTATAGAGATCAGCCAGGTATGTACTGTACTATAGAGATCAGCCAGGTATGTACTGTACTATAGAGATCAGTCAGGTATGTACTGTAGAGATCAGTCAGGTATGTACTGTACTGTAGAGATCAGCCAGGTATGTACTGTACTTTAGAGATCAGTCAGGTATGTACTGTACTGTACTATAGAGATCAGTCAGTTATGTACTGTACTGTAGAGATCAGTCAGGTATGTACTGTACTATAGAGATCAGTCAGGTATGTACTGTACTTTAGAGATCAGTCAGGTATGTACTGTACTATAGAGATCAGTCAGGTATGTACTGTACTGTAGAGATCAGTCAGGTATGTACTGTACTATAGAGATCAGTCAGGTATGTACTGTACTATAGTGATCAGTCAGTTATGTACTGTACTTTAGAGATCAGTCAGTTATGTACTGTACTATAGAGATCAGTCAGGTATGTACTGTACTATAGAGATCAGTCAGGTATGTACTGTACTGTACTATAGAGATCAGCCAGGTATGTACTGTACTATAGAGACCAGTCAGGTATGTACTGTACTATAGAGATCAGTCAGGTATGTACTGTACTATAGAGATCAGTCAGTTATGTACTGTAGAGATCAGTCAGGTATGTACTGTACTATAGAGATCAGTCAGTTATGTACTGTAGAGATCAGTCAGGTATGTACTGTACAATAGAGATCAGCCAGTTATGTACTGTACTATAGAGATCAGTCAGGTATGTACTGTACTGTACTATAGAGATCAGTCAGGTATGTACTGTACTATAGAGATCAGTCAGGTATGTACTGTACTGTAGAGATCAGTCAGGTATGTACTGTACTATAGAGATCAGTCTGGTATGTACTGTACTATAGAGATCAGTCAGGTATGTACTGTACTGTACTATAGAGATCAGTCAGGTATGTACTGTACTATAGAGATCAGTCAGGTATGTACTGTACTGTACTATAGAGATCAGTCAGGTATGTACTGTACTGTAGAGATCAGTCAGTTATGTACTGTACTGTAGAGATCAGTCAGGTATGTACTGTACTATAGAGATCAGTCAGGTATGTACTGTACTATAGAGATCAGTCAGTTATGTACTGTACTATAGAGATCAGTCAGGTATGTACTGTACTATAGAGATCAGTCAGGTATGTACTGTACTATAGAGATCAGTCAGGTATGTACTGTACTATAGAGATCAGTCAGGTATGTACTGTACTATAGAGATCAGTCTGGTATGTACTGTACTGTACTATAGAGATCAGTCAGGTATGTACTGTACTGTACTATAGAGATCAGTCAGGTATGTACTGTACTATAGAGATCCGTCAGGTATGTACTGTACTATAGAGATCAGCCAGTTATGTACTGTAGATATGAGTCAGTTATGTCGGGGCTGCAGGTAGCCTAGTGGTTAGAGTGTTGGGCCAGTAACCAAAAGATTGCTGGATCGAATCCCCGATGTGACAAGTTAAAAATCTATCATTCTGCCCTTGAACAAGGCAATTAACCCACTGTTCCCCTGTAGGTGGTCATTGTAAATAAGAATTTGTTCTTAACTGATTTGCCTAATTTAAATACAGGCTAAATAAAACATTTAAATGTATTGTAAGAGGAGTTTGATTCCATAACAGTACTGTTTCTCTCCAACAGTAGTCCAGCTGTACGTTACCTTCTCAATGTGTTCCTGCTCCAATTGTTCTCTGTGACTGTGTTCTTTAGTGCTGAGGGCTATCTGGTGGTTCCTCTCTAACTGAGCCAGCTTGGTTTCCAGTACCTCTCTCTCCTGCCCCGCCCGGGACACCTGCAGGTCAACCTCCGCCTTTAAACGGGCCACCTCGCCTGGACAGACGCAAAGGTTCACATGAATCTTTCACTTTACCCTGATGTTTATTCATAATGGAACAATTAGCAATTACGGTCCTTTGAGCTGGGAACGCAATGAATTCATGATTACCGCCATCTTTAAAATAACAAAATCATGAATTAGCAGAAAGGTTTCTCTCCTCCTCATCAGTGTCTATCAGAGCGGTGGCGTATATCCTCAGGTGTTATGTGTACCAAGTGGGTGTGACACCTACTCCCTTTGCCTTCTGCACTGTTGCACTGCTGCTTGGATTCCACCTGGCGACCTGTTCACCGTCTGCCCTGGCCTCTCTCCCTTTGTCTGGTACAGGTAGCCCCGCCATACTCCCCCCTCTCTACTCCCCCTCTATACTCTTGTCTGGTACAGGTAGCCCCGCCATACTCCCCCTCTCTCCTCTTGTCTGGTACAGGTAGCCCCGCCATACTCCCCCCTCTCTCCCCTTGTCTGGTACAGGTAGCTCTGAAATACTCCCCCCTCTCTCCTCTTGTCTGGTACAGGTAGCCCCGCCATACTCCCCCCTCTCTCCTATTGTCTGGTACAGGTAGCCCCGCCATACTCCCCCTCTCTCCTCTTGTCTGGTACAGGTAGCCCCGCCATACTCCCCCCTCTCTCCTCTTGTCTGGTACAGGTAGCCCCGCCATACTCCCCCCTCTCTCCTCTTGTCTGGTACAGGTAGCCCCGCCATACTCCCCCTCTCTCCTCTTGTCTGGTACAGGTAGCCCCGCCATACTCCCCCTCTCTCCTCTTGTCTGGTACAGGTAGCCCCGCCATACTCCCCCTCTCTCCTCTTGTCTGGTACAGGTAGCCCCGCCATACTCCCCCCTCTCTCCTCTTGTCTGGTATAGGTAGCCCCGCCATACTCCCCCCTCTCTCCTCTTGTCTGGTACAGGTAGCCCCGCCATACTCCCCCCTCTCTCCTCTTGTCTGGTACAGGTAGCCCCGCCATACTCCCCCCTCTCTCCTCTTGTCTGGTACAGGTAGCCCCGCCATACTCCCCCTCTCTCCCCTTGTCTGGTACAGGTAGCCCCGCCATACTCCCCCCTCTCTCCCCTTGTCTGGTACAGGTAGCTCTGAAATACTCCCCCCTCTCTCCTCTTGGCTGGTACAGGTAGCCCCGCCATACTCCCCCCTCTCTCCTCTTGTCTGGTACAGGTAGCCCCGCCATACTCCCCCCTCTCTCCTCTTGTCTGGTACAGGTAGCCCCGCCATACTCCCCCCTCTCTCCTCTTGTCTGGTACAGGTAGCCCTGCCATACTCCCCCTCTCTCCTCTTGTCTGGTACAGGTAGCCCCGCCATACTCCCCCCTCTCTCCTCTTGTCTGGTACAGGTAGCCCCGCCATACTCCCCCCTCTCTCCTCTTGTCTGGTACAGGTAGCACCGCCATACTCCCCCCTCTCTCCTCTTGTCTGGTACAGGTAGCCCCGCCATACTCCCCCCTCTCTCCTCTTGTCTGGTACAGGTAGCCCTGCCATACTCCCCCCTCTCTCCTCTTGTCTGGTACAGGTAGCCCCGCCATACTCCCCCCTCTCTCCCGGGCTTCCGCTCGTCTCCATCACACACTCACTGTTGGGGCGAGTGACTCTTCGAACTTACAATGGCTAGCCCTAAGTCGTTTTTTTTTTTATTGTACTTTATGCTATTTGCCTCATGACTCCTACATGCTTTGTTGACTATGAACTTGCTCGTCTACCCAACCGTGGGACAGACGATGTTTGTTCCCACACTCATGACTCTGACTCTCTATTGGTTACACGGACTCTTGGCCTCCCATCCTATTCTAACCACCTCTCGCAGGCTTTGTATTCATAAAAAAATTGTTTCAGAGTTCTCCCGGTCATGTGATTAGTGATTCATTTAAGTTTGTCCCTCAATTGCAGAGCACTGCAGAGCTCTCCCTGTCCTCTGCCGTGCCCTGATTATATTACTGATGATGATATCTGGAAATGTGCATGTACACCCTGACCCATCTACTGTTGCAAGTCCCAATTCTGACTTGTACTCTGATATCTGCTTCACTGATTTCTGCTCTCGTAAAAGCCTGCACGTTGACACTAGAAGCTTATTACCTAAAATGGATCAACTGAAAGTGTGGGTTCACAGCTCCTATCCAGATGTATTGGTCATTACTGAGATGTTGTTAATTAAGAAAGAGTGTTTTGAATACTGATGTTAATATATGTTTCCCATGCCAATAAAGCCCCTTGAATTGAATTGATAGCGGGAGAGGAGAGAAAGGGAGAGAGATGGGGGTGAGAGAGAGAGAGGAGCGGAGAGGCGAGAGATGGAGGAGAGGAGGGGATAGGGGCACAGACAACAGCAGATGAACAGCAGGAGGACAGCAGGTGAACAGCAGGAGGACAGCAGGAGGACAGCAGAAGGACAGCAGAAGGACAGCAGAAGGACAGCAGGTGAACAGCAGGTGAACAGCAGGAGGACAGCAGGTGAACAGCAGGAGGACAGCAGGTGAACAGCAGGAGGACAGCAGATGAACAGCAGGAGGACAGCAGGAGGACAGCAGATGAACAGCAGGTGAACAGCAGGTGAACAGCAGGTGAACAGCAGGAGGACAGCAGGAGGACAGCAGGTGAACAGCAGGTGAACAGCAGGAGGACAGCAGGAGGACAGCAGGTGGACAGCAGGAGGACAGCAGGAGGACAGCAGAAGGACAGCAGGTGAACAGCAGGAGGACAGCAGGTGAACAGCAAGAGGACAGCAGGAGGACAGCATGAGGACAGCAGATGAACAGCAGAAGGACAGCAGGAGGACAGCAGGAGGACAGCAGGAGGACAGCAGATGAACAGCAGGAGGACAGAAAGATGAACAGCAGGTGAACAGCAGGAGGGCAGCAGAAGGACAGCAGGGGGACAGCAGATGAACAGCAGGTGAACATCAGGAGGACAGCAGGAGGACAGCAGGTGAACAGCAGGAGGACAGCAGGAGGACAGCAGGAGGACAGCAGGTGAACAGCAGGTGAACATCAGGAGGACAGCAGGAGGACAGCAGGTGAACAGCAGGAGGACAGCAGGAGGACAGCAGAAGGACAGCAGGTGAACAGCAGGAGGACAGCAGGAGGACAGCAAGTGAACAGCAGATGAACAGCAGGAGGACAGCAGAAGGACAGCAGGTGAACAGCAAGAGGACAGCAGGTAAACAGCAGGAGGACAGCAGGAGGACAGCAGGAGGACAGCAGGTGAACAGCAGGTGAACAGCAGGAGGAGAGCAGGAGGACAGCAGGAGGACAGCAGGAGGACAGCAGGTGAACAGCAGGTGAACAGCAGGAGGACAGCAGGAGGACAGCAGGAGGACAGCAGGAGGACAGCAGGTGAACAGCAGGAGGACAGCCGGAGGACAGCAGATGAACAGCAGGAGGACAGCAGATGAACAGCAGGAGGACAGCAGATGAACAGCAGGTGGACAGCAGGAGGACAGCAGAAGGACAGCAGGTGAACAGCAGGAGGACAGCAGGAGGACAGCAGGTGAACAGCAGGTGAACAGCAGGAGGAGAGCAGGAGGACAGCAGGAGGACAGCAGGAGGACAGCAGGTGAACAGCAGGTGAACAGCAGGAGGACAGCAGGAGGACAGCAGGAGGACAGCAGGAGGACAGCAGGTGAACAGCAGGAGGACAGCAGGAGGACAGCAGGAGGACAGCAGGAGGACAGCAAGTGAACAGCAGGAGGACAGCAGAAGGACAGCAGGAGGACAGCAGGAGGACAGCAGGAGGACAGCAGGAGGACAGCAGATGAACAGCAGGTGGACAGCAGGAGGACAGCAGAAGGACAGCAGGAGGACAGCAAGTGAACAGCAGGAGGACAGCAGAAGGACAGCAGGAGGACAGCAGGTGAACAGCAGGAGGACAGCAGGTGAACAGCAGGTGGACAGCAGGAGGACAGCAGGTGAACAGCAGGAGGACAGCAGGTGAACAGCAGGTGGACAGCAGGTGAACAGCAGGAGGACAGCAGGAGGACAGCAGGAGGACAGCAGGAGGACAGCAAGTGGGTATGTTTGTGTGTACTGTACTCACGCGTCAGGTCCTCGTCAGCCATCGTTAGGGTGCTTCGCTCCACCTCCAGCCGGTTCTTCTCCCCCTCCAGAGAGGACACTAGCTCCTGGCCCTCAAAGACACAAGTCTCTAGAGACTCCTTCTCCGCTCTGACAGACAGCACATACAGAGAGAATAAATCATTTATTGAATTAGAGAGAGAGAGAACGACAGAGAGAACGACAGAGAGAGAACGACAGAGAGAGAGAGAGAACGACAGAGAGAGAGAGAGAGAGAGAGAGAGAGAATGACAGAGAGAGAGAGAGAACGACAGAGAGAGAGAGAGAACGACAGAGAGAGAGAGAGAACGACAGAGAGAGAGAGAGAGAATGACAGAGAGAGAGAGAGAATGACAGAGAGAGAGAGGGAACGACTGAGAGAGAGAGGGAACGACTGAGAGAGAGAGAGAATGACAGAGAGAGAGAGAGAATGACAGAGAGAGAGAGAATGACAGAGAGAGAGAGAGAACGACAGAGAGAGAGAGAATGACAGAGAGAGAGAGAGAGAACGACAGAGAGAGAGAGAGAACGACTGAGAGAGAGAGAGAATGACAGAGAGAGAGAGAGAGATGGTAGTCCCATCCACCAAACAACCAGGTGTGAAACAGGGAAGGGACTCAGGCGGTATGTTAATTTGGTATAGAGCGGACCTAACTCACTCCATTAAATTAATCAAAACAGGAACATTTTACATTTGGCTAGAAATTCAGAAGGAAATGATCTTCACAGAGAAAAATTTCCTCATGTGTGCTACCTATATCCCCCACTAGAATCTCCATACTTTAATGATGACAGCTTCTCCATCCTGGAGGGGGAAATCAATCATTTCCAGGCCCAGGGACATGTACTAGTCTGTGGTGACCTACATGCCAGAACTGGACAAGAACCTGACACCCTCAGCACACAGGGGGACAAACACCTACCTGGAGGTGACAGCATTCCCTCCCCTATAAGCCCCCCTAGGCACAACTACAGTACGACAACATAACCAACAAAAACAGGTCACAACTCCTGCAGCTCTGTCGGACACTGGGTCTGTACGTAGTCAATGGTAGGCTTCGAGGGGACTCCTACGGTAGGTACACCTATAGCTCATCTCTTGGCACTAGTACTGTAGACTACTTTATCACTGACCTCAACCCAGAGTCTCTCAGAGCGTTCACAGTCAGCCCACTGACACCCCTATCAGACCACAGCAAAATCACAGTAGAACATCTTAACAGTATATTTGGCCTCTCAGCTTCCCTATCAAATCTATAAATGTCAAACAGAAAACTGAAAATTAACAACGATGACAAATGGTTTGATGAAGAATGCAAAAACCTGAGAAAGAAATTGAGAAACCTGTCCAACCTAAAAGAGACCCAGAAAACCTGAGTCTACGCCTTCACTCTGGTGAATCACTAAAAAAATAGAGAAATACACTACGGAAAAAGAAGGAACAGCACGTCAGAAATCAGCTCAATGTATTGAAGAATCCATAGACTCGAACCAATTCTGGGGAAACAGGAAAACACTAAACAAACAACAACACGAAGAATTATCTATCCAAAATGGAGATGTGTGGATAAACCACTTCTCTAATCTTTTTGGCCCTATAACAAAGAACAAACAGCAAAAACATATACATGATCAAATACAAATCTTATAATCAACTATTAAAGACTACCAGAACCCACTGGATTCTCCTATTACCTTGAACGAGTTACAGGACAAAATACAAACCCTCCAACCCAAAAAGGCATGTGGTGTTGATGGTATCCTCAATGAAATGGTCAAATATACAGACAAGAAATTCCAATTGGCTATGCTAAAACTCTTTGACATCATCCTTAGCTCTGTCATCTTCCCCAATATTTGGAACCAAGGACTGATCACCCCAATCCACAAAAGTGGAGACAAATTTGACCCCAATAACTACCGTGGGACATGCGTCAACAGCAACCTTGGTAAAATCCTCTGCATTATCATTAACAGCAGACTCGTACATTTCCTCAATGAAAACAATGTACTGAGCAAATGTCAAATTGGCTTTTTACCAAATTATCATACAACAGACCACGTATTCACCCTGCACACCCTAATTTACAAACAAACAAACCAAAACAAAGGCAAATTCTTCTCATGCTTTGTTGATCTAAAAAAAAGCCTTTGACTCAATTTGGCATGAGGGTCTGCTATATAAATTGATGGAAATTGGTATTGGAGGAAAAACATACGACATTTTAAAATCCATGTACACAAACACCAAGTGTGCGGTTAAAATAGGCAAAAAAACA
>NC_074676.1:57958686-57978686 GCF_029448725.1 Salvelinus fontinalis
ACAGAAACATCACAACCACAGACTGACAGAGACCTGTTAACTGTCACAGAAACATCACAACCACAGACTGACTGAGACCTGCTAACTGACACAGAAACATCACAGCCACAGACTGACAGAGACCTGCTAACTGACACAGAAACATCACAACCACAGACTGACAGAGACCTGCTAACTGACACAGAAACATCACAACCACAGACTGACAGAGACCTGCTAACTGACACAGAAACATGACAACCACAGACTGACAGAGACCTGCTAACTGACACAGAAACATCACAACCACAGACTGACAGAGACCTGCTAACTGTCACAGAAACATCACAACCACAGACTGACAGAGACCTGCTAACTGACACAGAAACATCACAACCACAGACTGACAGAGACCTGCTAACTGACACAGAAACATCACAACCACAGACTGACAGAGACCTGCTAACTGTCACAGAAACATCACAACCACAGACTGACAGAGACCTGTTAACTGACACAGAAACATCACAACCACAGACTGACAGAGACCTGCTAACTGTCACAGAAACATCACAACCACAGACTGACAGAGACCTGCTAACTGACACAGAAACATCACAACCACAGACTGACAGAGACCTGCTAACTGGCACAGAAACAGTGCATTTGTAAAGTGTTCAGTAAAGTACAGCCTTATTCAAAAAATGTATTAAATAAAACGTTTTCCAACACACAATACCTCATAATGACAAAGTGAAACAGATTTCAAGACATTTTTGCAAATTAATATATTTATTAAACAGAAATATTTTTTTTCAAATCAAATCACATTTTATTGGTCACGTACACATGGTTAGCAGATGTTAATGTGAGTGTAGTGAAATGCTTGTGCTTCTAGTTCCGACAGTGCAGTAATATCTAAAAAGTAATCTACTAATTCCACGATGGCCGAACAGCATAGGCAAGGTGCAGTATATGGTATAAAATACAGTATATAAATGTGAGATGAGTAATATAAGATATGTAAACATTATTTAAAGTGGAATTATTTAGAGTGGCATTGTTTAAAGTGACTAATGATCCATTTATTAAAGTAGCCAGTGATTGGGTCTCAATGCAGGCAGCAGCCTCTCTGAGTTAGTGACGGCTGTTTAACAGTCTGATGGCCTTGAGATAGAAGCTGTTCTTCAGTCTCTCTGAGTTAGTGACGGCTGTTTAACAGTCTGATGGCCTTGAGATAGAAGCTGTTCTTCAGTCTCTCTGAGTTAGTGATGGCTGTTCAGCAGTCTGATGGCCTTGAGATAGAAGCTGTTCTTCAGTCTCTCTGAGTTAGTGATGGCTGTTCAGCAGTCTGATGGCCTTGAGATAGAAGCTGTTCTTCAGTCTCTCTGAGTTAGTGATGGCTGTTCAGCAGTCTGATGGCCTTGAGATAGAAGCTGTTCTTCAGTCTCTGAGTTAGTGATGGCTGTTCAGCAGTCTGATGGCCTTGAGATAGAAGCTGTTCTTCAGTCTCTCTGAGTTAGTGACGGCTGTTTAACAGTCTGATGGCCTTGAGATAGAAGCTGTTCTTCAGTCTCTCTGAGTTAGTGACGGCTGTTTAACAGTCTGATGGCCTTGAGATAGAAGCTGTTCTTCAGTCTCTCTGAGTTAGTGATGGCTGTTCAGCAGTCTGATGGCCTTGAGATAGAAGCTGTTCTTCAGTCTCTCTGAGTTAGTGATGGCTGTTCAGCAGACTGATGGCCTTGAGATAGAAGCTGTTCTTCAGTCTCTCTGAGTTAGTGATGGCTGTTCAGCAGACTGATGGCCTTGAGATAGAAGCTGTTCTTCAGTCTCTCTGTGTTAGTGACGGCTGTTTAACAGTCTGATGGCCTTGAGATAGAAGCTGTTCTTCAGTTTCTCGGTCCCAGCTTTGATGCACCTGTACTGACCTCGCCTTCTGGATGATAGCGGGGTGAACAGGCAGTGGCTCGGGTGGTTGTTGTCCTTGATTATCTGTTTGGCCTTCCTGTGACATCGGGTGATGTAGGTGTCCTGGAGGGCAGGTAGTTTGCCCCCGGTGATGCTTTGTGCAGCACGCACTACCCTGCGGTTGTTGGTGGTGCAGTTGCCCGACAGGATGCTCTCGATTGTGCATCTGTAAAAGTTTGTCAGGGTTTTGTCTGACAAAGCCAAATGTCTTCAGCCTCCTAGTGGGCTTGATTACCAACAATGACGAGACGGCCTACAGCACATATGTCAGAGTCAAGGCCCGCGGGCCACATCCGGCCCGCGAGAAGGTTTTTTACGGCCCCTGGGATGATCTTGATTTATTATTAGAACCGGCCCGCAGACCGCAGCAAGCCGGCAGCCCGCAGATCTTTTACACGCACCAATACTACATTTCCCACAATGCAACGGCGACGCACCGAGCAGTAGGCTGCTTCATTTCAATATTTATTGGCACAGCAGTCGTCAGCATCACAGTAAAATTAACTTTCAGATACCCATCAAAAATGGCAAAACGGAAGGTGGACACTGAGAACCGGGGGTTTCAAACAAGGTGGGAGTCGGAGTATATGTTCACGGAGGTAGCTGGAAAACCTCTGTGTCTTCTGTGTGGAGAAAGTGTGGCGGTACTGAAAGAGTATAATCTGAGACGACATTATGAAACGAAACACGCGGACAAAAACAAGAATATGGACATGGAACAAAGGCTACAAAAGGCAGAGGAATTAAAACGAGGCCTCAAATCTCGACAGGCTCTGTTCAAAAAAGCCAAATCACAAGGCCAGGCTGCTGTCAAGGCCAGTTTTATTTTGGCAGAAGAGATCGCTAAATCAGCCCGGCCATTTACGGAGGGGGATTTCATCAAAAACTGCATGATTAAAGTTTGTGACGAAGTTTGCCCAGAAAAAAGGCAACTCTTTTTAAATGTGAGTCTGAGCAGAAACACCATTGCCGAGAGAGTAGACCAGTTGTCCATCAATCTAAAAGAGCAGCTTGTGAAAAAGGGAAAAGATTTCATTGCATATTCCTTGGCTGTGGATGAGAGCACCGACATTTCTGACATTGCCCAGTTGTCAATTTTCATCCGCGGAGTGGACTCCAGCCTAAGCGTGACAGAGGAGTTTTTGGCTTTACGTCCTATGCATGGCACAACTACGGGGCATGATTTGTATGAAGAGGTGTCAAGATGTGTAAATGAGATGGAGCTGCCTTGGGAAAAACTCGTGGGTTTGACAACCGACGGAGCACCTGCGATGTGTGGACACAGGAGCGGACTGGTGGCGAAGATACGGGAAAAGATGCAAGAGGAAAACGCGACAGGTGAACTGACAGCTTATCATTGTATCATACACCAGGAAGCGTTGTGCGGTAAAGCCTTGAAAATGGAGCATGTAATGAGCATCATCACGCGCACAGTTAACTTTATCAGAGCCAAAGGTTTGAATCACCGCCAGTTCAAGGCATTTCTGACGGAGTTAGAAACGGAGCATGGTGATTTGCCTTATCACACAGAGGTGCGATGGCTAAGCCAGGGAAAGGTGCTTCAAAGATGTTTCGAGCTTCGTGAGGAGATTTGTCTGTTCTTGGACAGCAAAGGGAAAGACACAACACAACTCCGAGACGAAATGTTTCTGTGTGAAATGGCTTTTCTGTGTGACATTACGAGTCATCTGAATGCAATGAACTTGCAGCTGCAGGGTCGGGATCATGTCATCTCTGATATGTACAGTACAGTGAAGGCATTTAAAACCAAACTGACTCTGTGGGAGACGCAGATGCGGAAAGAAAATTTGAGCCACTTTCCCAGCTGCCAGACCATGAAAGAGAAGCTCTCTACCAGTGCGTTCCCGAGCGCACAGTTGGCTGATAAAATAGGTATGCTTGCCGCTGACTTTCGACGCCGATTTGCTGACTTTGAAGCACAAAAAAGCAGGTTGGAACTGCTCGGTAACCCATTTGCTGTTGACGTGGAAAGCTCACCACCAAACCTCCAAATGGAGTTGATTGACCTCCAATGCAATGATGCACTGAGGGCAAAACATGCGGCAGTGGGTGCTGCGGAGTTCGCCCGTTTCCTCCCCGACACAATGCCCCAGCTGCGCATCCAGGCTGCTCAAACGTTGTCTATGTTTGGCAGCACATACCTGTGTGAACAACTGTTTTCTTTGATGAACCTGAACAAAACATCACACAGAAGTCGACTTACTGCTGAACACCTCCACTCAATTCTGAGGATTTCCTCAGCTCAGAGCCTTACCCCGAACATTGATGAACTTGTGGAAAAGATGGGACACCACCAAGTATCACCCTCAACCTCAAACAAGTGAACATTACTGTGCAATCACATATTTAGAGTTTTTACTCAGTTCAAGTTTAAAAGTTAAAGTTTAATATTTGTTTTCACTGCATGTTACTTCTCCTTAAACAAAGTGTTGTTTTTGATTAATAGATTTTTGCACTTTATTTTATTGTATTTCAATCCAATTATATTTTAAAAATATTTCAGTTGAGTGGATGATAGAAAATTGCTATTATTGTTTTTTTCTTTGAAGTAAATTTAGCCCACTTTTGCTAAAATAGAAAATATAGGCTACTGATGGTGCCTTGAATACCGGTTTCTTTCATTTAATGTTCATGTTATGGGGATTTTTATATAAAGGAAATTTGTCTTTTGTGTCTGTTGAAAATGAAAGATTACTGACAGAGCCATAAGAAAATATTGCTTTATTTATCTGATCATATTGGAATATATTTGTTAGGTTTTCAGTAGGTTCAATTAGGTTCACTAGACTATATGCGTCATTTAAAAAAATTTCAATGAACATTCGAACAGTCCGGCCCTCGGCTTGTAGCTAAATTTTTTATTTGGCCCTCCGTCCATTTGACTTTGACACCCCTGGCCTACAGGAAGGAGGTGAGGGCTCTCGGAGTGTGGTGTCAGGACAACAAACTGTCTCTCAACGTCAACAAAACAAAGGAGATGATCGTGGACTTCAGGAAACAGCAGAGGGAGCACCCCCCTATCCACATCGAAGGGACAGCAGTGTAAAATGTGGAAAGTTTTAAGTTCCTAAGGACACCTAAGCACAAACTGAAATGGTCCACCCACACAGACGGTGTAGTGAATACATAAGTATTCAGACCAATTGCTATGAGAATCGAAATTGGGGTCAGGGGCATCCTGTTTCCATTGATCATCCTTGAGATGTTTCTACAACTTGATTGGAGTCCACCTGTGGGAGATTCAGTTGATTGGACATGATTTGGAAAGGCACACACCTGTCTATATAAGGTCCCATAGTTGACAGTGCATGTCAGAGCAAAAACCAAACCATGGTCGAAGGAATTGTCCGTAGAGCTCCAAGACAGGATTGTGTCGAGGAACAGATCTGGGGAAGGGTACCAAAACATTTCTCCAGCATTGAAGGTCCCCAAGAACACAGTGGCTTCCAACATTCTTAAATGGAAGAAGTTTGGAACGACCAAGACTCTTCCTAGGGCTGGCCACCCGGCCAAACTGAGCAATCAGGGGAGAAGGGCCTCGGTCAGGGAGGTGACCAAGAACCCGAAGGTCACTCAGACTGAGCTCTAGAGTTCCTCTGTGGAGACGGGAGTACCTTCCAGAAGGACAACCATCTCTGCAGCACTCCACCAATCAGGCCTTTATGGTAGAGAGTAAAAGGCACATGACAGCCCACTTGAAGTTTGCCAAAAGGCACCTAAAGACTCTCAGACCATGAGAAACAAGATTCTCTGATCTGGTGAAACCAAGATTGAACTCTTTGGCCTGAATGCCAAGCGTCACGTCTGGAAGAAACCTGGCACCATCCCTACGGTGAAGCATGGTGGTGGCAGCATCATGTTGTGGGGATGTTTTTCAGTGGCAGGGACTGGGAGACTAGTCAGGATGGAGGCGAAGATGAACAGAGCAAAGTACAGAGAGATCCTTGATGAAAACCTGCTCCAGAGTGCTCAGGACCTCAGACTGGGGATAAGGTTCACCTTCCAACAGGACAATGACCCTAAGCACACAGCCAAGGCAACGCAGGAGTGGCTTCGGGAGAAGTCTCTGAATGTCCTTGACTGGCTCAGCCAGAGCCCGGACTTGAATCCAATTGAACTCTGGTGAGATCTGAAAATAGCTGTGCAGTAACGCTCCCCATCCAACCTGACAGAGCTTGAGAGGATCTGCTGAGAGGAATGGGAGAAACTCCCCAAATACAGGACAAAGTACTGTGTAAATGGTCTGAATACTGATGTACATATGATATTTAAGTTTTTTATTTTTAATACATTTGCAAACATAAAAAACATTTCTTTGTCATTATGGGGTATTGTGATGTCATTATGGGTTATTGTGATGTCATTATGGGTTATTGTGATGTCATTATGAGTTATTGTGATGTCATTATGGGGTATTGTGATGTCATTATGGGGTATTGTGTGATTGATGAGGGAAAAAAACAATATAATACATTTTTGAATAAGACTAACGTAACAAAATGAGGAAAAGTCAAGGGGTCTGAACACTTTCCCGAATATACTGTAAATATTATAAATCAAATCAAATTGTATTTGTCACATGAGCCGAATACATTAGGTGTAGAATCTTACAGTGAAATGTTTAAATATATAATTTGTCAGTAGAAAGAGATATGTACATAATACCTAATATATAAGCACGTATGAGCTATGTTTTCAATGTTCTACGATAATATGGCATGGCATCTTCTCTGGGTACACTTTAGGGTCAAACTAGTGTCATGAAGCCAAACTGTAATATTTCAAGAACCTTCCCCCCCCCCACATGCCCCGCCCAAGCAAAGACTTAGTTTGGTTTGACATGTTTGATGGTGTTTCATTGGTGCTGCGTTTTAAGCTCCGCCTACATGATTAAACTCAATGATTTTACGAGTTGAGCGGCGACTATCGTGGACGGACTTGAGCGCCGACGTCACATAATATTACACACAACATTGTTCTGTTAGACTTTAGATGCTGAAATCAGTCTGTGACGTCGGAGCTCTTTTCAGCGCGAGTCGCCGCTCAACTCCATCGTAAAATCCTGGAGTTCAGTTTAGTCATCTAAAAGTTTCCGCCCAGCAACGCATTTGATTGGTTTTAACATGTTGTGGAGCATTTGATTGGTTTTAAATGCACCGCGTCTCCATACCTTTTTTTTTACCGGTTGAAGTTTACTGTCACGTATCTATCCTGAAGGCAGAACTGAGCGATTTCCGCTAGATAGTCCAGCTGCAAAGTCAAAATTTTATAAAAATGTATGAAAACAAAATGTCGTTTTTTTTGTTTTGTTCTTCATCTAAGTTTAGCAGTGTGATTGTGGTTAAGGTTAGGTTCAAAATTCAGATTTTGATTGAAATTTGTATCTGTGCCAACTAGTTACAACTCTGCATATCTGCCTTGAAAATAAGATTAATGACAATAACCTGACATTTTAAGCTGTGTATGTCCATAGACTACACCAGGTTTTCCGATTAGGGAAGACTAGGGTCAAACGTTCATCAGATCTAAATTATTATTCACCGTATGGTAATCCTATATCATGCAGTAACATAAAAAACGAGATATTGCCCGTCAATCAGAGAGTTAAGTTTATGTTGAGACTCCAGGGTAAAAAGTCACGGCCTGCATGCCAATTCCCCTTCCCCATTCCCTTTAATATTCCCTACATAGTGCACTACTTTTTTGACCAGAGCCCCTATGGAACCCTGGTCAAAAAAAAAAAGTAGTGCACTAGGGAACAAGCGTGCCATTTGGTACGTAACCGTGGTAACCTCTCACAATGCAGGATGTCACAATATCCTCCTGTAATTCTAGAGTTTTCCCTGCTGAGTGGAAAAGACCATTTCCTGAGACACTAGGTCTCAAATTCCTTATATAGTTCACTACTGTTGACCAGAGCAAAGGTAGTGCACTATACAGGGAATAGGGCTCTGGTCTAAAGTAGTGCGCTATATAGGGAATAGGGCTCTGGTCTAAAGTAGTGCACTATATAGGGAATAAGGCTCTGGTCTAAAGTAGTGCTCTATATAGGGAACAGGGCTCTGGTCTATAGTAGTACACTATATAGGGAATAGGGCTCTGGTCTAAAGTAGTGCACTACATAGGGAATAGGGGCTCTGGTCTATAGTAGTGCACTATATAGGGAATAGGGGTTAGTGCTGAGCGATTCGGTCTTTTTGAAGTCGATTCGTTAAAAATAATAATATTTTGTATTTCGGTTTTGATTAATGAAACGTAATATGAAATAATTAAAAAGCCAAAACACTGAAAATGTTCCACATTGGGTAGATATCAATAGAAAAACAGGAAATTACTATGAAGGAAAACAAATGTGTGTATTATAATTTTTTATTCCTTAAAGTTATGATCTGATCTCTGCTCAGTCAGTAGCAGTCAGCCAGGCAGACAGTAGCAGTCAGCCAGCCAGGCAGTAGCGGTCAGCCAGCCAGGCAGTAGCAGTCAGCCAGCCAGGCAGTAGCAGTCAGCCAGCCAGGCAGTAGCAGCCAGCCAGCCAGGCAGTAGCAGTCAGTCAGCCAGGCAGTAGCAGTCAGTCAGCCAGCCAGGCAGTAGCAGTCAGCCAGGCAGGCAGTAGCAGCCAGCCAGCCAGGCAGTAGCGGTCAGCCAGCCAGGCAGTAGCGGTCAGCCAGCCAGGCAGTAGCAGTCAGCCAGCCAGGCAGTAGCAGCCAGCCAGCCAGGCAGTAACAGTCAGTCAGCCAGCCAGGCAGTAGCAGTCAGCCAGCCAGGCAGTAGCTGTCAGCCAGCCAGGCAGTAGCACCCAGCCAGCCAGGCAGTAGCAGTCAGTCAGCCAGCCAGGCAGTAGCAGTCAGTCAGCCAGCCAGGCAGTAGCAGTCAGCCAGCCAAGCAGTAGCGGTCAGCCAGCCAGGCAGTAGCAGCCAACCAGCCAGGCAGTAGCAGCCAACCAGCCAGGCAGTAGCAGTCAGTCAGCCAGGCAGGCAGTAGCAGTCAGCCAGCCAGGCAGTAGCAGCCAGCCAGCCAGGCAGTAGCAGTCAGTCAGCCAGCCAGGCAGTAGCAGTCAGCCAGCCAGGAAGTAGCAGTCAGCCAGCCAGCCAGGCAGTAGCAGTCAGCCAGCCAGGCAGTAGCAGTCAGCCAGCCAGGCAGTAGCAGACAGTCAGCCAGGCAGTAGCAGTCAGCCAGCCAGGCAGTAGCAGTCAGTCAGCCAGGCAGTAGCAGTCAGTCAGCCAGCCAGGCAGTAGCAGCCAGCCAGCCAGGCAGTAGCAGTCAGCCAGCCAGGCAGTAGCAGTCAATCAGCCAGCCAGGCAGTAGCAGTCAGCCAGCCAGGCCATCTCACGTGATGTGCTCCCCATACTGATTCAGAGTGGTTGGTTTAAAATGCGGAAGAAACATTTTGGTTGAATGCATTAATTTGTACAACTGACTAGGTATCGCCCCGCCCCTCCCCGCCCCGCCCCTCCCCTCCCCTTCCCTTCCCTCCCCTCCCCTTCCCCTCCCTTCCCTCCCCTCCCTCCCCTTCCTCCCCTCCCTCCCCTTCCCTCCCCTCCCCTCCCTCCCCTTCCCTCCCCTCCCCTTCCTCCCCTCCCCTCCCCTCCCTCCCCTTCCCTTCCCTCCCCTTCCCTCCCCTCCCTCCCCTTCCCTTCCCTCCCCTTCCTCCCCTCCCCTCCCTCCCCTTCCCTTCCCTCCCTCCCCTCCCCTTCCCTCTCCTTCCTCCCCTCCCTCCCCTTCCCTCTCCCTCCCCTCCCCTTCCTCCCCTCCCCTCCCTTCCCTTCCCTTCCCTTCCCTCCCCTTCCTTCCCCTCCCTTCCCCTCCCTCCCCTTCCCTTCCCCTCCCCTCCCCTCCCTTCCCTTCCCTTCCCTTCCTTTCCCCTTCCCTGCCCTTCCCTCCCCTCCCCTTCCCTTCCCTCCCCTTCCCCTCCCTTCCCTCCCCTTCCCTCCCCTTCCCTTCCCTTCCCTTCCCTTCCCCTCCCCTCCCCTTCCCTCCACTCCCTTCCCCTCCCTCCCCTTCCCTTCCCCTCCCTTCCCTCCCCTTCCCTTCCCCTCCCTTCCCTCCCCTTCCCTTCCCCTCCCTTTCCCTCCCCTCCCTGCAATCGGGCACGACTTCACTATATTATAAAAGTGGCAGCCATTGAATTCAGTGGTAGGATGAATTCATTTTTTTTGGGATGGTTTGTCCTCTGGGTTTCGCCATTTGAGTTTTGTTATACACACAGACATTATTTTACCAGTTTTAGAAACTGTAGATTGTTTTCTATCCAAATCTACCAATTATACGCATATCCTAGCTTCTGGGCCTGAGTAGCAGGCAGTTTACTTTGGGCATGCTTTTCATCCGGATGTCAAAATACCGCCCCCTATCCCAAAGAAGTTAATGAAAACTACAACTCCCTTCAGCCCAGCATGCCACATAGTTCTTGACTTGATTTCTTCAGGTTTGTCAATAATTTTTTTAATAACCAAACCTCCGAAATGTTGGTTAATCGTTCAGCACTAATAAGGGCTTATTTGGGACGTATCCTGCAGGTATACACTCTGACTCCCTCTGACTAACCCCCCCTCACATCTGATATTTCACTACTCTGACTAACCCCCCCTCACATCTAATAGTTCACTACTCTGACTAACCCCCCCTCACATCTGATAGTTCACTACTCTGACTAACCCCCCTCACATCTAATAGTTCACTACTCTGACTAACCCCCCCTCACATCTGATAGTTCACTACTCTGACTAACCCCCCCTCACATCTGATAGTTCACTACTCTGACTAACCCCCCCTCACATCTAATAGTTCACTACTCTGACTAACCCCCCCCCCTCACATCTAATAGTTAACTACTCTGACTAGCCCCCCCTCACATCTGATAGTTCACTACTCTGACTCACTCTGACTAACCCCCCCTCACATCTAATAGTTCACTACTCTGACTAACCCCCCCCCCCTCACATCTGATAGTTCACTACTCTGACTAACCCCCCCTCACATCTAATAGTTAACTACTCTGACTAGCCCCCCTCACATCTGATAGTTCACTACTCTGACTCACTCTGACTAACCCCCCTCACATCTAATAGTTCATTACTCTGACTCACTCTGACTAACCCCCACTCACATCTGATAGTTCACTACTCTGACTAACCCCCCTCACATCTAATAGTTAACTACTCTGACTAGCCCCCCTCACATCTGATAGTTCACTACTCTGACTCACTCTGACTAACCCCCCTCACATATAATAGTTCATTACTCTGACTCACTCTGACTAACCCCCACTCACATCTGATAGTTCACTACTCTGACTAACCCCCTCTCACATCTGATAGTTCACTACTCTGACTAACCCCCCCTCACATCTGATAGTTCACTACTCTGACTCCCTCTGACTAACCCCCCTCACATCTAATAGTTCACTACTTTGACTACCCCCCCTCACATCTGATAGTTCACTACTCTGACTAACCCCCCTCACATCTGATAGTTCACTACTCTGACTAACCCCCCCTCACATCTAATAGTTCACTACTCTGACTCACCCCCCCTCACATCTGATAGTTCACTACTCTGACTAACCCCCCTCACATCTGATAGTTCACTACTCTGACTCACTCTGACTACCCCCCCTCACATCTAATAGTTCACTACTCTGACTCACTCTGACTAACCCCCCTCACATCTAATAGTTCACTACTCTGACTCACTCTGACTAACCCCCCTCACATCTAATAGTTCACTACTCTGACTCACTCTGACTAACCCCCCTCACATCTAATAGTTCACTACTCTGACTCACTCTGACTAACCCCCCTCACATCTAATAGTTCACTACTCTGACTCACTCTGACTAACCCCCCTCACATCTAATAGTTCACTACTCTGACTCACCCCCCCTCACATCTAATAGTTCACTACTCTGACTAACCCCACTCACATCTGATAGTTCACTACATTAGCACTGTTTGAACACCAATAATGATTGCCATATTGTTTTTTGGAAATGAACTAACTAAATATTAATCGCAGGATGTCTTACAGCCTCTCATTAGTTAAATACGAAGAGGAAGCATTAGACCAATATTAGGAGTGTGAATTGTTCCCGAATAAGAGCTATAAGACACAAGCAGAAAGCGATGTCGTGTCATAGCTTATTAACTCAGATAAGTAAGTTAAGTTAAGTTATAAGATAAGTTATCTGAAAATGTTTTGGAAGGGATTTGTCCAGATGGAATGTTTAACAATCGTGAACATTCTCTCTCTCAACACAAGAGTTCTATTCTAATAAAACAGTATGGGAATGATTTCTAATGTTGCTGAGAGGAAACAGAACAGGAAAACTCTGGGATTGGGATTAGGAGGAGGGAAAGAGCGGTACAGGGTTTCTGTAGAGCCGTACAGGCGCTAATTTATTGGTTCTTTCACTCATCCCCTTCTGCTGCGATATTACACGTCTGTAATATCTATTTATCCGTTCCAGCTCACATGCGTACACGAGGATCCCCTGCCTCCCCTCTCCCATGTTCCTCATAAAACACATTGCAGAGCCAAGATTCACATCCCATCAGAGAAAGAGGTGTTGAGTACCAAGGCAGATGGATCCAATATCTCCTATTGCGTTTTAATGTGACAATGAGAGCCATAAAGCTGCTCAGAGCTGTGAATCACTAGTGGTGTGACTCCCTTAGGTGGAGGAGGGAGGAAGGAGGAGGTGGAGGGAGGCGGTGGATGGAGGGGGTAGAGGGAGGGGGTGGGAGGAGGAGGTGGAGGTAGGGAGGGGGTGGGAGGAGGAGGTGGAGGTAGGGAGGGGGTGGGAGGAGGAGGGAGGGAGGGAGGGGATAGAGGGAGGGGGTGGAGGGAGGGAGGGGGAGGAGGAGGTGGAGGGAGGGAGGGGGTAGAGGGAGGGGGTGGGAGGAGGAGGTGGAGGGAGGGGGTGGGAGGAGGAGGAGGTGGAGGGAGGGAGGGGGTGGGAGGAGGCAGAATGAAGGAATGACTGAGGGAAGATGAGGAGGACAGAGGAAAGGCAGGAGAGAGCGAGGTAGGGAGGGCTGAGAAGAAGAAGATAGGGAGGGAGGACCAAGAGGAGGTCTGCGCCTGACCTGTGCATGCTGTTCCAGGATTTGGTTGTTCTCCCTCTGCAGCAGTGCCAGTTCAGCCTCCAGTCTCTGGTTGGTTTCCTGCAGGAGGCTATAGGAGCTCTCCAGGGCCCGTCTGTCAGCGGTCAGGTCCTGGAGATCCTGCTGCAGCCTCCCCGTCTCCTCCCTGGCCGAAGCCCTCTCCACCTCCGCCTCCCGACGACGCTCACCCAGCTCCGCCTTCTCACCCTCGATCTGGAAGCACGTGCAATCATCTTGGATCCATCTCAATCAATGTTTCTGGGATTCCTAACCTCACCTCCTCCTCACCTCCTCCTCACCTCAGCTCACCTCCTCACCTCACCTCCTACTCACTTTGCTTCCTCCTCACCTCACCTCCTCACCTCACCTCCTCCTCACCTCAGCTCCTCCGCACCTCACCTCAGCTCCTCCTCACCTCCTCCTCACCTCACCTCACCTCACCTCCTCACCTCACCACACCTCACCTCCTACTCACTTTGCTTCCTCCTCACCTCACCTCCTCACCTCACCTCACCTCACCTCAGCTCCTCCTCACCACACCTCAGCTCACCTCACCTCACCTCCTCCTCACCTCACCTCAGCTCCTCCTCACCTCAGCTCCTCCTCACCTCACCTCAGCTCCACCTCACCTCACCTCAGCTCCTCCTCACCTCAGCTCCTCCTCAACTCAGCTCCTCCTCAACTCAGCTCCTCCTCAACTCACTTCCTCCTCACCTCACCTCAGCTCCTCCTCACCTCACATCAGCTCCTCCTCACCTCACCTCAGCTCCTCCTCACCTCACCTCAGCTCCTCCTCACCTCACCTCAGCTCCTCCTCACCTCAGCTCCTCCTCACCTCAGCTCCTCATCTCCTCCTCACCTCAGCTCCTCCTCACCTCACCTCCTCATCTCCTCCTCACCTCAGCTCCTCCTCACCTCACCTCCTCACCTCAGCTCCTCCTCACCTCACCTCCTCACCTCAGCTCCTCCTCACCTCCCCTCCTCACCTCACCAAGGCTCCTCCTCACCTCACCTCACTTCCTCCTCACCTCAGCTCCTCCTCACCTCCCCTCCTCAGCTGTATAGGAGCCTCTCATATAGCCTCTCCTGAACTCCGTTAGTTTTGAGAATGGCGAAGAGAGCTGTATCAAGATAGTACTGAAATACCTTCCTTCATGCCAGCTCTGAGTCAGACTTACAGTAGTAGTACAGTAGTAGTAGAGTAGCAGTAGTAGTATAGTAGTATAATAGTAGTAGTAGAGTAGTAGTAGTAGTAGTAGTATTAGCACAGTCATAGTCATAATAGTAGCACAGTAGTATAATAGTAGTAGTATATTAGTAGTAGCAGTAGTAGTAGAAGTAGTATTAGCACAGTCATAGTCATAATAGTAACGTAGTAGTAGTAGTAGTAGTAGTAGTATAATAGTAGTAGTAGTAGTATAGTCGTAGTAGCAGTGGTAGTTTAGCTGTAGTCATAGTATTAATAGTATGGGCATAGTCGTAGTAGTAGCATAGTAGTATAGTGGTATATTAGTAGTGGTATATTAGCAGTCGTAGTAGTAGTAGCAGTAGTAGCAGAAGTAGTAGTAGCAGTAGCAGTATAGTCGTAGTCATAGTAGTATTAATTGTATATTCGTAGTCATAGTAGCAGCAGTATAGTAGTAGTATTAGTAGTAGTAGTAGTCCTAGTACCAGTAGTAGTATAGTATTAGTATTAGCAGTAGTGGTAGTCCTAGTAGCAGAAGCAGTATAGTATTAGTATTATTATTATTATTATTATTATTATTAGTAGTAGTAGTAGTAGTAGTAGTAGTAGTAGTAGTAGTAGTAGTAGTAGTAGTAGTAGTAGTAGTATAGCCGTAGTAATAGTATAGCAGTAGTAGTAGCAGACATAGATTAGTAGTAGTGTAGTAATATAGTAGTATAGTAGTAGTAGTAGTAGTAGTAGTAGTAGTAGTAGTAGTAGTAGTAGTAGTAGTAGTAGTATTAGTAGTAGTAGTAGTAGTAGTAGTAGTAGCAATAGTAGTAGCAGCAGTAGTAGTAGTAGTAGTAGTAGTAGTAGTAGTAGTAGTAGTAGTAGTAGTAGTAGTAGTAGTAGTAGAGGTGCAGTCGTGTAGTAGTAGTAGTAGTATATCAGTAGTAGTAGTAGTATAGTAGTAGTAGTAGTAGTAGCAGCAGCAGTAGTAGTAGTAGTAGTAGTAGTAGTAGTAGTAGTAGTAGTAGTAGCAATAGTAGTAGCAGCAGTAGTAGTAGTAGTAGTAGTAGTAGTAGTAGTAGTAGTAGTAGTAGTAGTAGTAGTAGTAGTAGTAGTAGTAGTAGAGGTGCAGTCGTGTAGTAGTAACACTGACCTGTAGCAGGATGCGGTTGAGCTCCACCTTGTCGTTGGCCAGTCCTTCACTCAGGGCAGCCATCTTGGCCAGAGAGTCTCTAAGGCTAGCCTCCTGGCTCTGTAGCTTGGTGACTGACAGCTCCTGTCCTGCACTCTGCGACTCCATCTGTAGGCATGGAAACCATGATTACCGGAGGATTTATCTATTGACAGAGGTACTGTATGGTGTCCTTCCTGCATGGTCCTTTGAGCTGGATATCATCCCCACCTCAATACTCAATATCGACGTAATTAGTTGGCAAAGCTACAGCTTTGAGACCGATTCAAATGAAAAATATTATTTGTCACCCCACAGTCTTTCACAGGAGTCTATACATTGTGAGGCGAGGCCAACGACTAGATGGGTTAAGGCCCACCTTGCTGAGAGTCATGGTAAGGGGTTAGGGGTTAGGGGTTAGTCACCTTGCTGAGAGCCAGGGTGAGGGGTTAGGGGTTAGGGGTTAGTCACCTTGCTGAGAGCCAGGGTGAGGCGTTAGGGGTCAGGGGTTAGTCACCTTGCTGAGAGCCAGGGTGAGGGCTTAGGGGTCAGGGGTTAGTCACCTTGCTGAGAGCCAGGGTAAGGGGTTAGGGGTCAGGGGTTAGTCACCTTGTTGAGAGCCAGGGTGAGGGGTTAGTCAACTTGCTAGGAGCCAGGGTAAGGGGTTAGTCACCTTGCTGAGAGCCAGGGTAAGGGGTTAGTCACCTTGCTGAGAGCCAGGGTAAAGGGGTAAGGGGTTAGGGGTAAGGGGTTAGTCACCTTGCTGAGAGCCAGGGTAAGGGGTTAGTCACCTTGCTGAGAGCCAGGGTAAGGGGTTAGGGGTAAGGGGTTAGTCACCTTGCTGAGAGCCAGGGTAAGGGGTAAGGGGTTAGTCACCTTGCTGAGAGCCAGGGTAAGGGGTAAGGGTTAGGGGTAAGGGGGTTAGTCACCTTGCTGAGAGCCAGGGTAAGGGGTAAGGGGTTAGGGGTAAGGGGTTAGTCACCTTGCTGAGAGCCAGGGTAAGGGGTTAGTCACCTTGCTGAGAGCCAGGGTAAGGGGTAAGGGGTTAGGGGTTAGTCACTTTGCTGAGAGCCAGGGTGAGGGGTTAGTCACTTTGCTGAGAGCCAGGGTAAGGGGTTAGTTACCTTGCTGAGAGTCAGGGTGAGGGGTTAGGGGTCAGGGGTTAGTCACCTTGCTGAAAGCCAGGGTAAGGGGTTAGTCACCTTGCTGAGAGCCAGGGTGAGGGGTTAGTCACCTTGCTGAGAGCCAGGGTAAGGGGTTAGGGGTAAGGGGTTAGTCACCTTGCTGAGAGCCAGGGTAAGGGGTTAGTTACCTTGCTGAGAGCCAGGGTGAGGGGTTAGTCACCTTGCTAGGAGCCAGGGTAAGGGGTTAGTCACCTTGCTAGGAGCCAGGGTAAGGGGTTAGTCACCTTGCTGAGAGCCAGGGTAAGGGGTTAGGGGTTAGGGGTTAGTCACCTTGCTGAGAGCCAGGGTAAGGGGTTAGGGGTAAGGGGTTAGTCACCTTGCTGAGAGTCAGGGTAAGGGGTTAGTCACCTTGCTGAGAGCCAGGGTAAGGGGTAAGGGGTTAGGGGTAAGGGGTTAGTCACCTTGCTGAGAGCCCGGGTAAGGGGTCAGGGGTTAGTCACCTTGCTGAGAGCCAGGGTGAGGGGTTAAGGGTCAGGGGTTAGTCACCTTGCTGAGAGCCAGGGTGAGGGGTTAAGGGTCAGGGGTTAGTCACCTTGCTGAGAGCCAGGGTAAGGGGTTAGTCACCTTGCTGAGAGCCAGGGTAAGGGGTCAGGGGTTAGTCACCTTGCTAAGAGCCAGGGTGAGGGGTTAGGGGTCAGGGGTTAATCACCTTGCTGAGAGCCAGGGTAAGGGGTTAGGGGTTAGGGGTTAGTCACCTTGCTGAGAGCCCGGGTTAGGGGTTAAGGGTCAGGGGTTAGTCACCTTGCTGAGAGCCCGGGTTAGGGGTTAAGGGTCAGGGGTTAGTCACTTTGCTGAGAGCCAGGGTAAGGGGTTAGTCACCTTGCTGAGAGTCAGGGTAAGGGGTTTTATGGGTCAGGGGTTAGTCACCTTGCTGAGAGTCAGGGTAAGGGGTTAAGGGTCAGGGGTTAGTCACCTTGCTGAGAGCCAGGGTAAGGCGTTAAGGGGTTCGGGGTTAGTCACCTTGCTGAGGGCCAGAGTAAGGGGTCAGGGGTTAGTCACCTTGCTGAGGGCCAGGGTAAGGGGTTAGGGGTTCGGGGTTAGTCACCTTGTTGAGAGCCACGGTAAGGGGTTAGGGGTAAGTGGTTAGTCACCTTGTTGAGAGCCAGGGTAAGGGGTTAAGGGTCAGGGTTAGTCACCTTGCTGAGAGCCAGGGTAAGGGGTTAAGGGTCAGGGTTAGTTACCTTGCTGAGAGCCAGGGTAAGGGGTCAGGGGTTAGTCACCTTGCTAAGAGCCAGGGTGAGGGGTTAGGGGTCAGGGGTTAATCACCTTGCTGAGAGCCAGGGTAAGGGGTTAGGGGTTAGGGGTTAGTCACCTTGCTGAGAGCCCGGGTTAGGGGTTAAGGGTCAGGGGTTAGTCACCTTGCTGAGAGCCAGGGTAAGGGGTTAGGGGTAAATCACCTTGCTGAGAGCCAGGGTAAGGGGCTAGTCACCTTGCTGAGAGCCAGGGTAAGGGGTTAGTTACCTTGCTGAGAGCCAGGGTAAGGGGTTAGGGGTAAATCACCTTGCTGAGAGCCAGGGTAAGGGGTTAGGGGTAAGGGGTTAGTCACCTTGCTGAGAGCCAGGGTAAGGGGTTAGGGGTTAGGGGTAAATCACCTTGCTGAGAGCCAGGGTAAGGGGTCAGGGGTTAGTCACCTTGCTGAGAGCCAGGGTGAGGGGTCAGGGGTTAGTCACCTTGCTGAGAACCAGGGTAAGGGGTTAGTCACCTTGCTGAGAGCCAGGGTAAGGGGTTAGGGGTTAGGGGTTAGTCACCTTGCTGAGAGCCAGGGTAAGGGGTAAGGGGTTAGGGGTTAGTCACCTTGCTGAGAGCCAGGGTAAGGGGTTAGGCACCTTGCTGAGAGCCAGGGTAAGGGGTTAGGGGTTAGGGGTTAGTCACCTTGCTAGGAGCCAGGGTAAGGGGTTAATCACCTTGCTGAGAGCCAGGGTAAGGGGTTAATCACCTTGCTGAGAGCCAGGGTAAGGGGTTAGTCACCTTGCTGAGAGCCAGGGTAAGGGGTTAGGGGTTAGGGGTTAGTCACCTTGCTGAGAGCCAGGGTAAGGGGTAAGGGGTTAGGGGTTAGGGGTTAGTCACCTTGCTGAGATCCAGGGTAAGGGGTAAGGGGTTAAGGGTTAGGGGTTAGTCACCTTGTTGAGAGCCAGGGTAAGGGGTTAATCACCTTGCTGAGAGCCAGGGTAAGGGGTTAGTCACCTTGCTGAGAGCCAGGGTAAGGGGTTAGGGGTTAGGGGTTAGTCACCTTGCTGAGAGCCAGGGTGAGGGGTTAGGGGTCAGGGGTTAGTCACCTTGCTGAGAGCCAGGGTAAGGGGTTAGGGGTTAGGGGTTAGTCACCTTGCTGAGAGCCAGGGTTAGGGGTCAGGGGTTAGTCACCTTGCTAAGAGCCAGGGTAAGGCTATTCTTCTCATCATCTAGGACCTCCTTCTGCAGGGTGACCTGACTCAGAGCCTCCCTGACTGTCACCAGCTCCCTGCGCAGGTCACTGTTCTTTCCATCCAGCTGCTCCAGACTCCGTTCACTGGAACACACACACATGTACAAGAGTACACACACACACACACACACACACACACACACACACACACACACACACACACACACACACACACACACACACACACACACACACACACACACACACACACACACACACACACACACACACACACACACA
The DNA here is from genome assembly GCF_029448725.1 of Salvelinus fontinalis. Taxonomy (NCBI): domain Eukaryota; kingdom Metazoa; phylum Chordata; class Actinopteri; order Salmoniformes; family Salmonidae; genus Salvelinus; species Salvelinus fontinalis. Next base: position 57,977,948 of record NC_074676.1, read on the forward strand.
CACACACACACACACACATGTACAAGAGTACACACATACGCATGGAGGCAAACACACACATGTACAAGAGTACACACACACACACACACACACACACACACACACACACACACACACACACACACACACACACACACACACACATGTACAAGAGTACACACACACACACACACACACACACACACACACACACATGTACAAGAGTACACACATACGCATGGAGGCAAACACACACATGTACAAGAGTACACACACACACACACACACACACACACACACACACACACACACACACACACACACACACACACACACACACACACACACACACACACACACACACACACACACACACACACACACACACACACACACACACACACACACACACACATGTAAGAACAGATGGACACACAAACACGCAGACACACAAACACAGGGACACAGGCATGGGGGCTCAAACACAGGGACACAGGCATGGGGGCTCAAACACAGGGACACAGGCATGGGGGCTCAAACACAGGGACATTTACATTTTACATTTAAGTCATTTAGCAGACGCTCTTATCCAGAGCGACTTACAAGTACATACATTCATACTTTTTTTTTTTGTACTGGCCCCCCGTGGGAAACGAACCCACAATCCTGGCGTTGCAAGCGCCATGCTCTACCAACTGAGCTACACGGGGCTAGGCATGGGGGCTCAAACACAGGGACACAGGCATGGGAGCTCAAACAC